>NW_021703767.1:108968290-109032905 GCF_005190385.1 Monodon monoceros | reverse complement strand
TGTGTGTGTGTGTGTGTGTGTGTGTGTGTGTGTGTGTGTGTGTGTGTCCAAATTTAGAGGAAATGGCAGGCGGCAATTCTAGAAAGGAAATGAAAAACCTCTCCTCCTCCTCCTCTTTCCTCATTCAACTACTTCACAATTTTGCTACAAGTTAGCCCTGCCTCTAAGGTCTCCAGCGACTTGCTCACCTTCCATCTTATTCAACTTAAAAATGAAGAAGAAAGCCCAGGATAGCTGCTCTGTGCACAAATCAAGGAAAAGGTATTGAGAAGAGTAAACAAGGAAACTAACTCTAAGTGGCTCAACATTACATAGGGACAAAGAATAATGGACTGGTCCCCAGAAATGCCACACCATTCAGATGAGGCCACAGGTTGCCTGCTTCCAGGACACGCATTACTCCCTGGAAGGGACTTGTGGCATGCAATCCTATGAGAAGCCAAGCATGCCTTCCTGATGAAACAGCAGGCCAGCATGATGGCAGATTAGGATATTGTTCTGGGACAAAGGGGAACACACATAGGCTATTCTGAGAAGGTTAGAAAGTTCTGATTACCCCACAGATTGGCCCAGACAATTAGTGTGTGGGCATTGCAGAAGAAAAGTATTTTTATTAACATAATTTTCCTTTTTATTTAATACAAGTGGTAATTCTTTTCTAATTATCATGAGTTGAACCAACAAGAGCAGAGAAGAAATATTTGCTTTTGATTATATGCATTGTTGTTTCCCTTGGGAAAGGGGATGAGTGGGGGTGAATATTGAAATGAAGGAACCAGAAAGCATAAACGAGACCATATTCTTGGCTCCCACTTAGAAGGAAGCAGAATGTTTGGAGCAGTATCACAGACATCTGCTAAACATCCATGTTCCTTGGTCTACCACAAACTGGTTCTTTTCAAATCATAAATATATAAATGTTTTTCCAAAAGAGAAGAATCAATACTATTGTTTATTCACACTAGTTTTCTTAAAAATGTTAAGTTTCACCAGACATACAAAATTTTGCAGAATCTTTGCCAACTCTTGCCTATTTTTCCTTCTTAAAAACAGTTAGGGTTCTTGGTGTGAGACTCTTGTGAACCTTATTTTTGAGGCAATTTCTGTAAATAAACTAAAACATTATGTTTCATGGATAATTTTCCTCTCAACTAAAACAGTTCATCCATTTCAGTTGACATTGGCAAGAAAATATCCACCGATTTCATCTTGATTGGTTATTTCCATCAACTGTAAAAAATAAATAAATAAAGGGAAGAATGCCTCAAAGATACTTATGTCCCAGAAGATGGTTAAGCAAACGGGTAAAATGTACAAAAAGAATGCCATCTTGTGAGATACACCACCAGAATGACAACAAAACATCACCCTAGGAAGTAATGCCATGGTTTCCAAACATGCCCTCATGTTATAATATGAACCATTGAGATACTGGCCCACACTGAGAGGACCACATCCTTTGCCTACAGGGATCCAGATGCTATCTTGTCCTTGGGCCCCAAAGGGAATGACCTTGTTCAGTCTGTGACCTAGAACCAGATACCCTGGAAAAGCAAACGATTTGGAGAGACTTACCAAGGATTCTGATCTATTTTGGGCAATGCCACTGGGTGTGATATTGAGTGGTTTAGGGAGCCAAAGAGAACTGATTACAAGATGACTAAGGAAAGGCCCAAGGGGCTTCAGGTGAATTCTGAAGAGCTGCTCCTTTTTTTTTTTTTTTTTTTTTTATAACAAACTGGACTTCTTGACACAAACTTACCCCAAATCCTGGAAACAACAACTAGGGAATACCAGTTAAAATGCATGAATTGTTTTGAGCCAAGTCGTGGAAGAAGTAAACTCAGTAAGCATTTGTTATTTTAAAATGTTGATTCACAATTTAAAGGAAGGGTTTAGATAAATTCATGGTTTGTAGGTCCATAATGTATCATTAAGAAAAGCTGATGATACTTAGGATACATTTTGTGGTTGATGTCTACAAGGTTAATGATATACTTTCACAAAACAAAGACTTAGTTCTTTGAGTGCAAAAGGCCTGAAAGATCATGTAGTTCAGTCTCTTAATTTTACTAGAGAAAGAAAATAAGGTCAAGAGAGGCTAAGTGATGACAGCCAACTAATGACTCTTAACGAGATGCCAGACCTGGAGTACACAACTTTATCCAGATGCTATTCCAAAAAATCTATACATCTATCTGTAGATAGATATACATATGTATACATATATAATCAATAGAGATTCAAAATGTGCATTATCATATAAAAAATTCTGAGTAGTCTTTCAGTAAAGAAATCTGTTCAGCTTTACTAAACTTAGCCTTTCTAAATTCACTTGACCACAAAGCCCTTTTTGCCATGCAACAATTATTAAGATCCCATGAAACTGAATCATGAAAATGCTACATGAAAACTTCATTTGTGTCCATAATTATTCTATTTGGTTTGCTGGCTCATTTTTTTTTTTTTTTTTTTTTTTATGGTATGTGGGCCTCTCACTGTTGTGGCCTCTCCCGTTGCGGAGCACAGGCTCCGGACGCGCAGGCTCAGCGGCCATGGCTTACGGGCCCAGCCGCTCCGCGGCATGTGGGATCCTCCCGGACCGGGGCACGAACCCGTGTCCCCTGCATCGGCAGGCGGACTCTCAACCACTGCACCACCAGGGAAGCCCCTGAGTTTATTTTTTATATGGTGTGAGGGAATAGTCTAATTTCATTGTTTTACCTGTAGATCTCCAGCTTTCCTAGCACGACTGTTGAAGAGACTGTCTTTACTTCATTGTATAGTTTGCATCCTTTGTTGTAGATTAATTGACCATAGGTTAGTGGATTTATTTCTGGGCTCTCTATTCTGTTCCATTGATCTATGAGTCTATTTTTGTGCCAACACCTCCACTCGTATTTCTAATAAGATCTAAATCTCACCCTTCCCAAAACTAAACTGCTGATCTTTCCCACAAAAGCTACTCTGCCCATAGCTTTCCTCTTCTCAGTTGATAGAAGTTTTGTTCTTTCAGTTGCTCAGGTAAAAACCTTAAGTCATTCTGGACTTCTCTCTTTCTTTCACATCTTACAACCAATCTAATTGGAAATCAAGTTGGTTCTATCATCAAAATAGATCCAGATATCAGTATGAACTCACATTTAGTTTAGGAAATAGATAGATATATAAATAAATGTAGTATGTATATGTATGCATATTGGTAGGTAGAAGAGTGCCCCTTCCACAAAGATATCTACATTATAATCCTTGGAATCTTTTACCATACATGGTAAAAGGGACTTTGAAGATGTGATTAAGTTTTAAACCTTGAAATGAGGGGGATTAATTTGGATTATCTGGGTGGGTCCAGTGTAATCACAACAATCCATAAAAGAGAGGAGGAGATGTGATAACAGAAGCAGAGTGTCAGAGTGATGCAATGTGGACTTGAAGGTGTTATGATACTGACTTTGAAGATGGAAGATAGGGCCATGAGCCAAGGAATGCAGGAAGCCTAGAGAAGATGGGAAAGGCAAGGAAACAAATTTTCTCCTAGAGCTTCCAGAAGTAACACAACCCTGCCAACACCTTGATTTTAGCCCACTGAAATCCATTTCAGATTTTGACCTTCAGGGCTGTCAGATAATGAATGGGTATTGTTTTAAGTCACTAAGTTTGTGGTAATTTATTACAGCAGCCTAGGAAAATAATACACTTGTCTTAGAAATACACATCTATTTCCTAGCTCTGTCTGCTGAGAGGGTCTAGAAGCAGTGACCTCCCAGTAGTAATGAGTCCATCTAATGTCCAGATCCTGCTTTCTGTATATTATTCTCCAACACAAGGTACCAGGGCTTTTTGGGAAAATGGCTGATTCTAGAGCTGGGGCAGAGAAAAGGCAAAATAGTTTGGAGCATTTTATAGCACCAGAAAACAAGGAAGTGCTCTAAAACATGGGACACTTCAAAAAGGCACAGGAACAAGACTGAAAGACTTTCCAATGGCCAAAACTGGAACAATTTGAGCAACGACATAACAATAGTATTGGATTATAACTCAAAGGGGAAAATAACCCATGAATTTATACTGATATAAATAAATGATAAGATACATAAATACATTGGTGAATAGAGACAAATCCTCCTTTCAAAAAATATTCCAATTAATAAATGTGGAAGGAATGAGGGATATAGAAAATCACCATTACAACCCCACAGCAATAACTTTTGCAGGCAAGATCTGCTTAGTGCAAAACTCTAAGGAGAAACAAGATATTTGCAAAGTAGTATCTCTCCCAAAATATTTACTAACTACTATAGTAATTTTATCATATGTCCACAAATTCTTTGCTATTCCTCCCTCTAGGAGGTAAAGCTTAATTCTACAACACTTGAGTGTGGGCTGGACTCAGTGACTTGCTTCTAAGGAATAGTGTATGGAAAGAGGGAAATAGTAACTACAGAGAAACCTAGAAGACATCTCTTCAACCAATTGACCACAGTTGCATTACTGGTAATAAGTCATGTTGATATCATGTATCCTCTGGTAGGATGTGACGAGAAAGGCCCATCATCTTTGTGGTATTCATCTTCCTAATCTACAATCAATATCAAACCCAAATTGAGAGTCTATGAAATCCTGACCAGTACTCAAAAGTGGCAAGGTCAGAAAAGACAAGGCAAAACTGAGAAACTGCCACAGACTGGAGGAGTTTGCATTGTGACAACCAGGTTCAATGTGGTATCCTGGATTAGATCCTGGACCAGAAAAAGACACTAGCAGAAAAAAACTGATGAAATCCAAATAGTCTGTTTCTCCACAATAGAATGTCAATTGCCCTTCATGAGAACAGGAATCTTTGTGTTTTTTTTGTGTTTTTTTTAAATCCAGTGATATATCCCAAGCACCTAGAACAGTATCTGGCACACAGTAGATACACAATAAATTGTTGTTAAATTGAATTTAACCTGACACATTCAGATCCCTAGAATATGAAACAATCTTCAAATGGTATCAGAATCCCTAGAAGCTTTCATGTAAATTCTTTCTCTTCAAGTCCATATACTTATATGCTTTGCCTTTAAATAAAAGTTTACTACTTAGGTTTAATAATGTATTCAAAATTCATGATATATTACCTTATAAAATTACCATTTTTGTAGATCAAAATAGGTGAGCATTACAACTTCATATAATTCAAGCTAATGAGATAATTTTGATCAGTTGTTTACTACTAATTATAACTCAATTCAGATGATTTTTAAACCACTTTATTGAGGTATGATTGACATACAAAAGTTATATACATTTATATACAACTCAATGAGTTGAATTTTAAGTATACATTTGTAAAACCTTACCATAATCTATGCCATAAACAATATCCATAACCTCCTCTACTTTATTTAGTATTATTATTTTATGTGATAAGAACATTTAACATAAGATCTACCCTCTTAGAAAAATTTTAAGTGTACAATACAGTATTGTTAACTATAGGAAGTATGATATACAGTAGATCTCTAGGACTTATTCATCTTGTATAACTGTAACTTTGTACCCTTTGACTAATTATTACATCCCTGTTTCCCCCTTCTTCCTGTCCCTGGCAACCACTATGCTATGCTCTATTTTATCTATTTTAGATCCCTCGTGTATTGTCATGAAGTATTTATCCTTCTGTGTCTGACTTTTTTCACTTAACATAATGTCCTTCAGTTCATCCATGTTGTCACAAGTGACAGAATTTCTTCTTCTTTAAGACTGAATAATATTCTATTGTATGTATATACCACATCTTCTTTATCTATTCATCTATTCACCTGTCCATGGATAAAAGTGTCTGATGTACAGCAAAGTGATTCATTTATATAATATATATACTTTTTCAGAATCTTTTTCATTATAGTTTATTACAAGATATTGAATATAGTTCCCTGTGTTATACAGTAGGTCCTTGTTGGTTATCTATTTTATATATAGTAATGTATATCTGTTAATCCCAAACTCCTAATTTATCCCTCCATCCCTTTCCCCTTTGGTAACCGTAAGTTTGTTTTCTATGTCTGTGAGTCTGTTTCTGTTTTATAAATAAGTTCATTTGTGTCATATTTTTAGATTCCACATATAAGTGATATCATATGATATTTGTCTTTGTCTGACTTACTTCACTTAGCATAATAATTTCTAGGTCCATCCATGTTACTACAAATGGCATTATCTCATTCTTTTTTAAGGTTAAGTAATATTCCATTGTGTGTGTGTGTGTGTGTGTGTGTGTGTGTGTGTGTGTATGTGTATGTCTTCTTTATCCATTCATCTGTTGATAAACATTTATTGTTGTTCCCATATCTTGGCTCTTGTAAATAATGCTTCAGTGAACATTGGGGTACATGCATCTTTTTGAATTATAGTTTTGTCCAGATATATGCCCAGGGGTGGATTGCTGGATCATATGGCAACTCTACTTTTAGTTTTTTGAGGAACTTCCTACTATTTTTCATAGTGGCTGCACCAATTTACTTTCCCACCAACAGTGTAGGAGGGTTCCCATTTCTCCACACCCTCTCCAGCATTTGTTATTTATAAATTTTTTAATGATGTCCATTCTGACCAGTGTGAGGTGGTACCTCATTGTAGCTTTGATTCTAGTGTTTATCTAATAATTAGCGATGTTGTGCATCTTTTCATGTGCCTGTTGGCCATCTGTATGTCTTCTTTGGAGAAATGTCCATTTAGGTCTTCTGCCCATTTTTCTATTGGGTTGTTTGGGTTTTTTGTTGTTGAATTGTATGAGCTGTTTGTATATTTTGGAAATTAAGCCCTTGTCAGTTGTATCATTTGCAAATATTTTCTCCCATTCTGTAGGTTGCCTATTCATTTTGTTTATAGTTTTCTTTGTTGTACAAAACCTTGTAAGTTTGATTAGGTCCCCTTTGTTTATCTTTTCTTTTATTTCTATTGCCTTGGGAGACTGACCTAAGAAGACATCGGTATGATTTATGTCAGGGAATGTTTTCCCTATGTTCTCTTCTAGGAGTTTTATGGTGTCGAGTCTTATATTTAAGTCTTTAAGCCATTTTGAGTTTATTTTTGCATATGGTGAGAGGGAGTGTTGTGACTTCATTGATTCACACGCAGCCATCCAACATTCCCAACACCACTTGCTGAAGAGACTGTCTTTTCTCCATTGTATATTTTTGCCTCCTTTGTCGAAGATTAATTGACCATAGGTGTGTGGGGCTCTCTGTTCTGTTCCATTGATCCATATGTCTGTTTTTGTGTCAATTACCATGCAGTTTTGATTACTGTACCTTTGTAGTATTGTCTGAAGTCTGCAAGCCTTATGCCTCCAGATTTGTTTTGGGTTTTTTTTTTTTACCCTCAGGATTGCTTTGGTAATTCTGGGGCTTCTGTGGGTCTATATAAATTTTAGGATTATTTGCTCTAGTTCTGTGAAAAACGTCATGGGTAATTTGATAGGGATCACACTAAATCTGTAGATTGCTTTGGGTAATATGGCCATTTTAACTATATTAATTCTTCCAGTCCAAGAGCATGGGATGTCTTCCCATTTCTTTGAATCATCTTCATTTTCCTTTATCAATGTTTGATAGTTCTCATTGTATAAGTCTTTTACCTCCTTGGTCAGGTTTGTTCCTAAATATTTTGGGGTTTTGATGTGATTTTAAAAGGAATTTTTAATTTTTTTTTGCTTTCCCTTTCTGATATTTCATTGTTAGTGTAAAGAACTGCAACAGATTTGTGTATGTTAATTTTGTATCTTTCTACCTTGCTGAATTTGCTTACCAATTTTAGTAGTTTTTGTGTGGAGTCTTTAGGGTTTTCTATATATGGTATCATTATCTGCATATAATGACAATTCTACTTCTTCCCTTCCAACTTGAATACCTTTTTTTTTTTTTTTGTCTTGTCTGATTACTGTGGCTAGGACTTCCAATAATACGTTGAATAGAAGTGGTGAGAGTGGGCATCCTTGTCTTGTTCCAGATTTTAGTGGTAAGACTTTCAGCTTTTCACCATTGAGTGTTATGTTAGCTGTGGCTTTGTCATAAATAACTTGTATTATGTTGAGATATGTTCCCTCTACCCACTTTGGTAGGTCACTTCTCATTGCAGTGACTTCTCTTGTAGAGCACGGTCTCTTAGGTGTTTGGCTTCAGTAGTTGTGGCACACAGGCTTCAGTAGTTGTGGCTTGTGGGCCCTAGAGTGCAAGCTTGGTAGTTGTGATGCATGGGATTAGTTGCTCCGCAGCATGTGGGACCTTCCTGGACCAGGGATCGAACCTGTGTCCCCTGAACTGGCAGGCAGATTCTTAACCACTGAGCCACCAGGGAAGTCCTTTCATTTTTATAATTTGTCTTTCTGTCTGCTGTTCTGATTGGGTGATTTCCATTATTCTATCTTCCAGATCACTTATTCATCCTCCTGCATTATTTGGTTTGCTACTTATTGCCTCTAAGTTGGCTTTCATCTCAGAAAGTGAGTTTTCTAATTTTTCTTGGCTCCTCTTTATAGTTTCTAGTTCTTTGTTACAGTGATCTGCACTTCTATTGATAGCCTTTCTTAATTCCTTCAGTATTTTCATTACTTCCTTTTTGAACTCAGGGTCTAGTAGACTGGAGAGGTCTGTTTCATTGGTTTTTTTTGTTTTTTGTTTTTTTTTGCTGTACGCGGGCCTCTCACTGTTGTGGCCTCTCCCGTTGTGGAGCACAGGCTCTGAACACGCAGGCTCAGCGGCCATGGCTCACAGGCCCAGCTGCTCCACGGCATGTGGGATCTTCCCGGACCGGGGCACGAACCCGCGTCCCCTGCATTGGCAGGCAGACTCTCAACCACTGCGCCACCAGGGAAGCCCTCATTGTTTGTTTTTTCAGGGGAATTCTCTAGTTCTCTGAATTGGGAGTAGTTCCTCTGCTTCTTCATTTAACTTATATTTCTCTGACTCTATGTATTTAGGAGGAGCAGTTATCTACTGTGACCTTAAAGGGCTGTTTTTATGTGGGAGCATCCCTGTGTAGGCTGCATGAGTCTAACATTTTTGGTGCAAAAAAATATTTTTATTTTAGTATGGATGCCTGCCACAACTTTCCTCCATGTGTGCTGGCCATTATCCCCTTGATAGAGGTTATAATTGGCATTGTGGTGACCAGACGTGTGTGTGTGTGTGTGTGTGTGTGTGTGTGTGTGTGTGTGTAATGGCCATCCTAACAGATGTGAGGTGATATCTCATTGTGGTTTTGATTTGCATTTCCCTGATGATTAGTGATGTTGAACACCTCTTCATATTCCTTTCGGCCATTTGTATATCTTCTTTGGAGAAATGTCTATTCAGTTCCTTTGTCCATTTTTTAATTGGATTATTTGGCTCTTTTGCTTGGGTTATAGAAGTTCCCTATATATTTTGGATATTGGTTTGTGAATATTTTTTCCCATTCCATAGATACCCAAACTGGGATAGTTGGTCACCTTTCCAATGCGCATGTGGAGCTTTACCAAAGACTTTAAGCTATGTAAGTTCAGTCTTTGCAAAGAATGTTATAGCAGCCAGTTCTGTGCAAGAGCCATCTGATAGTGGGCATCTAGACAGTAACCCCAGAAAAAGATGTCTCAGGGAATTCTGTATAATGGGCCAATACTTCGGAGAAAGGTCCCATACCGTATCCATCACCCTTGTAGCCACCAGAGAAAGGCGTGATTAAGTTCTAGCTCTGAGGATGTAACCATAGAGCATTTTGTCTGACCCAGGTACTGTGTTGTTGTTTTTTTTAAATTAGTAGACAGCACTTTAAATGTAAAGACTTCACATTTTTTTAAAAGATATTTTTAGCTTCTCTTGAAAAATTGGAAGTTCTGATAACATTTGTCTTAAGCTCTTACATGCCAAAAATCTGTTTCAGCTAAGAGTAGTGACTTCCTAGTTCAGATGGGGCATTTGTTCCTAAATCATCATAGTCTCCAACCAACCAGTTTTACTCTTTCCATCACCTGAACCTTGCAGGCATTTGAGTTTATAACCCACTGATTTAGTTGAAAAGGGGAACAGAGGAAGGAAGACATGCTTCAGAAACTAATGATTCAGATTTCAGTTCTACAATTGGCCAATTTCTTAGGTAAACTTTTAGAATTTTATCTACTTCATGGTTGAAAACACCAGGGTATAGAGAATTTCACTGTCATCAGAACATAAACATATGAGTTTTAAAACATATAAATGATCTTGTTTGAAAGAAAAAGATAAAAGAGAAACTTTGTCAATTATACTTCAAAAACAAACTCATAGAAAGGGAGATCAGATTTGTGGTTCACAGGGTGGGGGATGGGGAGGGAAGAGGGGAATTGGATGAAGGTGGTCAAAATGTACAAACTTCCAGTTATGATATAAATAAATACTAGGGGTGTAATGTACAAGATGATAAATATAAATAACACTGCTGTATGTTATATATGAAAGTTGTTAAGATAGTAAATCCTAAGGGTTCTCATCACAAGGAAAAATATACTTTATATATATTTTTTTAAAATTTAACTGTAGGGCTTCCCTGGTGGCGCAGTGGTTGAGAGTCCACCTGCCGATGCAGGGGACACGGGTTCATGCCCCGGTCTGGGAAGATCCCACATGCCGCAGAGCGGCTGGGCCCGTGAGCCATGGCCGCTGAGCCTGCACATCCGGAGCCTGTGCTCTGCAACGGGAGAGGCCACAACAGTGAGAGACCTGCGTACCGCAAAAAAAAAAAATTTAAGTGTAGTTTATTTACAGTGTTGTACTAGTTTCATATGTACAGCAAAGTGATTCTGTTATATATATTTTTTGTTTTCAGATTCTTTTCCATTAGAGGTTATTACAAGATATTGAATATAATTCCCTGTGCTAGATGGTAGGTCCTTGTAGTTTGTTTATTTTATATATAGTAGTGTGTATATGTTAATCTCAACCTCCTAATTTATCCCTCCCCCTTCCTTTCCCCTTTGGTAACCATAAGTTTGTTATCTATTTCTGTGAGTTTATTTCTGTTTTGTAAATAAGTTCATTTGTATCATTCTTTTAGATTCCATATACAAGTGATATCATATGAAATTTGTCTTTTTCTGTCTGACTTACTTCACTTAGTATGGTAATCTCTAGGTCTATCCATGTTGCTGCAAATAGCATTATTTCCCTCTTTTTTATGGCTGAGAAAATATTCCATTGTGTATATACACCACATCTTCTTTATCCACTCGTCAGTCAATAGACATTTAGGTTGCTTCCATGTCTTGGCTATTGTAAATAGTGCTGCTATGAACATTGCTGTGCATGTATCTTATCAAATTAGAGTGTTCTTCAGATATATGCCCAGGAGTGCGATTACAGGATCATATGGCAACTCTATTTTCAGTTTTTTTAAGGAACCTCCATACTGTTTTCCATAGTGGCTGCCCCAATTTACATTCCCACCAACAGTGCAGTTCCCTTTTCCCCACACCCTCTCCAGCATTTATTATTTGTAGACTTTTAAATTATGGCCATTCTGATGAGTGTGAGGTGATACCTTATTGTAGTTTTGATTTGATTTCTCTAATAATTAGCGATGTTGAGCATCTTTTCATATGCCTATTAGTCATCTGCATGTCTTCTTTGGAAAAAATGTCTATTTATATCTTCTACCCATTTTTTGATTGTTTTTTTTTTATACTGAGCTGTATGAGCTATTTGCATATTTTGGAAAATAGTCCTTTGTTGGTCGCATAATTTGCAAATGTTTTCTCCCATTCCATATGTTGTCTTTTTGTTTTGTTGATGGTTTCCTTTGCTGTGCAAAAGCTTTTGAGTTTAAGTAGATCCCATTTGTTTATTTTTATTTTATTTATTTGTTTATTTCTATTACTCTAGGAGATGGGTCCAAAAAAAATATTGCTGCAATTTATGTCAGAGTGTTCTGCCTATGTTTTCCTCTAGGAGTCTTGTAGTATCTGGTCTTACACTTAGGTCTTTAATCCATTTTGAGATTATTTCTGTGAATGGTGTTAAAGAATGTTCTAATTTCATTCTTTTACATGTAACTGTCCAGTTTTCCCAGCACCACTTATTGAAGAGGCTCTCTTTTCTCCATTGTATATTCGTGCCTCCTTTGTTGTAGATTAATTGACCATAAGTACATGTGTTTATTTCTTGTATTTCTATCCTGTTCCATTCATCTATGTGTCTGTTTTTGTGCCAATACCATGCTGTTTTTATTTCTGTAGCTTTTTTGTATAGTCTGAAGTCAGGGAGTATGATTCCTCTAGTTGGGTTCTTCTTTCTTAGGATTGTTTTGGCTACTTGGGATCTGTTTCCATACAAAAGTTAAAATTATTTGTTCTAGTTCTGTGAAAAAATGCCATTGGTAATTTGGTAGAGATTCTATTGAATCTGTAGATTGCCTTGGGTAGTATTGTCGTTTTAACAATATTGATTCTTCCAATCCAAGAACATGGTATATCTTTCCATCTGTTTATGTCATCTTCAATTTCTTTCATCAGCATCTTATAGCTTTCAGAGTACAGGTCTTTTTTCTCCTAAGTAGATTTATTCCTAGGCATTTTATTCTTTCTGATGCAATGGTAGGTGGGATTGTTTCCTTAATTTCTCTTTCTGATATTTCATTGTTAGTGTATAGAAATGCAACAGATTTCTGTATATCAATTTTGTATGCTGAAACTTTACCAAATTTATTGATGAGCTCTAGTAGTTTTCTGGTGGTGCTTTTGGAATTTCTATGTATAGAATCATGCCATCAGCAAACAGTGACAGTTTTACTTCTTTCTTTCTAATATGGCTTCCTCTTATTTCTTTTTCTTCTCTAATTGCTGTGGCTAGAATTTCCAAAGCTATGTTGAATAAAAGTAACAAGAGTGGGCATCCTTGTCTTGTTCCTGATCTTAGAGGAAATATTTTCAGCTTTTCACCATTGAGTATGTTAGCTGTGGGTTTGTCATACATGGCCTTTATTATGTTGAAGTATGTTTTCCTCTATGCCCACTTTCTGGAGAGTTTTTTGGTTTTTTTTTTTGCGGTATGTGGGCCTCTCACTGTTGTGGCCTCTCCCGTTGTGGAGCAACAGGCTCCGGACATGCATGCTCAGTGGCCATGGCTCACGGGCCTAGCCGCTCCGCGGCATGTGGGATCTTCCCAGACCGGGGCACGAACCCATGTCCCCTGCATCGGCAGGCAGACTCTCAACCACTGTGCCACCAGGGAAGCCCTGGAGAGTTTTTATCATAAATGGATTTTGAATTTTACCAAAAGCTTTTTCTGTATCGATTGAGATGATCACATGGTTTTATTCTTCAGTTTGTTAATGTGGTGTTTCACATTGATTGATTTGCCGATACTGAAATATCCTTGCATCCCTGGGGTAAATTCCACTTGATCATGGTGTGTGATTCTTATAATGTATTCTTAGATTTAGTTTGCTAATATTTGTTGAGGATTTTTGCATCTATCTTTATCAGTGGTACTGGCCTATAATTTTCTTTTTCTGTGTGTGATATCTTTGTCTTGGAAATGTTCCTTCCTCTGGAATTTTTTGGAATAGTTTCAGAAGGATAGGTGTTAACTCTTCTCTAAATGTTTGATAGAATTTGCCTGTGAAGCCATCTGGTCTTGGGATTTTGTTTGTTGGGAGTTTTTTTTTTTTAATTCATTTATTTATTTTGGGGCTGTGTTGGGTTTCTGTGCGAGGGCTTTCTCTAGTTGTGGCAAGCAGGGACCACTCTTCATTGCGGTGTGCGGGCCTCTCACTACCGTGGCCTCTCTTGTTGCGGAGCACAGGCTCCAGACACGCAGGCTCAGTAGTTGTGGCTCACGGGCCTAGTTGTTCCGTGGCATGTGGGATCTTCCCAGACCAGGGCTCGAACCTCGTGTCCCCTGCATTAGCAGGCAGATTCTCAACCACTGTGCCACCAGTGAAGCCCTGTTGGGACTTTTAAAATTACTGATTTAATTTCACTATTGGTAATTGGTCTATTCATATTTTCTATTTCTTCCTGGTTCAATTTTGGGAGATTGCACATTTCTAGGAATTTGTCCATTTCTTCTAGGTTGTCCATTTTATTAGCATATAGTTGCCTGTACTAGTCTCTTATGGTCCTTTGTATTTCTTTGGTGTTGGTTGTAGCTTTTCCTTTTTCATTTCTACTTTTATTGATTTGGGCCCTCTCCCTTTTTTTTTGGATGAGTCTGGCTAAAAGTTTATCAATTTTATCTTTTCATAAACCAGCTTTTAGTTTCATTGATCTCTCCTATTGTTTTTTAATCTCTATTTCATTTATTTCTGTTTGGACCTTTGTGATTTCTTTCCTTCTACTAATTTTGGGTTTTGTTTGTTCTTCTTTCTCTAGTTCCTTTAGAAAATTCGAGATTTTCTTGTTTCCTAAGGTAAGCTTGTATGGCTATAAGCTTCTCTCTTAGAACAGCTTTTGCTGTGTCCCATAGGTTTTGGATAGTCGTGTTTTCATTTTCATTTGTCTCTAGGTATTTTTTTATTTCCTCTTTGATTTCTTCAGTGATTCAGATGTTGTTCAGTAGCATATTGTTTAGCCTCTACATGTTTGTGTTTTTTGCATTCTTTCCTTGTGGTTGATTTCTATCTCATAGTGTTGTGATTGGAAAAGAAGATTGATATGATTTCAATTTTCTTAAATTTACTGAGCCTTGTTTTGTGGCCTAGCATGTGATCTATCCTGGAGAATGTTCCATGTGCACTTGAAAAGAATGTGTATTCTGCTGCTTTTGGATGGAATGCTGTATAAATATCAGTTAAGTTCATCTGGTCTAATGTGTCATCTAAGGCCTGTGTTTCCTTATTGATTTTCTGTCTAGATGATCTGTCCATTTATGTAATTGGGGTGTAAATCTCCCACTATTGTGTTACTGTCAATTTCTCCCTTTATGTCTTTAACGTTTGCCTTATATATTGGGGTGCTCCTATGTTGTGTGCATATGTATTTATAATTCTTATATCTTCTTCTTGGATTGATCTCTTCATCATTAGGTAGTGTCCTTATTTGTCTTTTGTAACAGTCTTTATTTTAAAGTCTATTTTGTCTGATATAATATTGCTACTACAGCTTTTTATTTCCACTTTCATGGAATACCTTTTCTCCATCCCATCACTTTCAGTCTGTATGTGTCTCTAGATCCGAAGTGGGTCTCTTGTAGACAGCATATATATTGGTCTTGTTGTTGCATCCATTCTGCCAGTCTATGACTTTCTGTTGGAGCATTAATCTATTTACGTGCAAGGTAATTATCAATGTGTATACTCTTATTGCCATTTTGTTAATTGTTTTGAATTTGTTTTTGTAGGTATTTTTCCCCCTTTCCTCTTTTGTCCTCTTCTCTTGTGATTTGATTACTATATTTAGTGTTGTCTTTGGATTCCTTTTTATTTTTTGTGTGTATATCTATGACAGATTTTTGGTTTGCAGTTACTGTAATGTTTTGATATAGCAGTCTATGTATGTACATGATTGTTTTAAGTTGCTGATCTCTTAATTTCAAATGTGTTTTAAATATCCTGCATTTGTATTCTCCCCCTCTCATGCTTACTGGTTTTGATTTCATATTCGTGTGTGGATGACTTCCTACCTTTACTGTATGTTTGCCTTTACGAGTGAGGTTTTCATTTTGTAATTTTCTTGTTTCTAGTTGTGGCCTTTTCTTCTTCACCTAGAGAATTTCCTTTAACATTCGTTGTAAAGCTGGTTTAGTGGTGCTGAATTCCCTCAATTTTTGCTAGTCTGTAACGCTTTTGATTTCTCCATCAAATCTAAATGAGAGCCTTGCTGGGTATGGTATTCTTGGTAGTAGTTTTTTCCTTTTCATCATTTTAAACAGTCATGCCACTCCCTTCTGGCCTGCAGAGTTTCTGCTGAAAAATCAGCTGATAGCCTTATGGGAGTTCCCTTGTATGTTATTTGTTGCTCTTCCCTTGCTGTTTTTAGTATTCTCTCTTTATTTTTAAGTTTTGTCACTTTGATTAAATGTGTCTTGATGTGTTCCTCTTTGGGTTCATCCTGTGTTGGACTCTGTACTTCCTGGACTTGGGTGACTCTTTCTTTTCCCAGGTTAGGGAATTTTTCAGCTATTATCTCTTTTAATATTTTCTCAGGTTCTTTCTCTCTCTCTTCTCCTTCTGGGACCCCTAGAATGTGAATATTGGGTGCTTGATGTTGTCCCAGAGATCTCTTAAAATTCTTTTTTTCTGTTCAGTGGCAGTGATTTCCACAACTCTGTTTTCCAGCTCACTGATTCATTCTTCTGTATTATTTAGTCTACTCTTGATTCCTTCTAGTGTATTTTTTTTTTCGTTTAATTTATGTATTCTTCATCTCTGGTTAGTTGTTCTTTATATTTTCTTACTCTTTGTTAAAAAATTCTAACTTCTTACTCTATGCATCCATTCTCCTCCTGAATTCTTTGATCACGTTTACAGTCATTACTTTGAACTCTTTCTCTGGTAGATTGCCTATTTCCATTTCACCTAGTTCTTCTTCTGGGGTTTTATCTTGTTCTTTCATCTGGAACACATTCCTCTGCCACCTCATTTTGTCTAAGTTGCTATGTGTATTTTTATGTATTTGGTAGGTTAGTTATATTTCTTGATCTTGGAGAAGTGGCTCTCTGAGGAAATGTCCTATGCATCCAAGCAGTGTCCTCCCTTCTCATCACCTAAGCTATATGCTCTAGAGGTTCCCCTAGAACCCCTAGAGCATGTGTCCATCTAGTGTTGTGGGCTGACTATGCGGGCTGTCTGGTAGGCTTGGTTGGCCCCTCGTCTGGTTGGTTGCCAGGCCCTGCCTTGTGCAGATGCTTCTGGCTGCTCTTTAGTGGGGCCTGGTCACAAGATGGATGTTTGTAGAACCATGGGGGTCCCTGGGGCTAGTGGTGGCTCACTGGTGGGCAGAGTCAGGGTCCACTCACTGGCAGGTAAAGATAGATCCTGGGGTTAGTGCCAGACTGCTGGCAGGCAAATCTTGTTCCTGGAGTCTGGCTGCAGGGCCCAGGGATCCCAGAGTTTGTTTCAATCATTGAAGGAGGAGGGCTGGTTGCTGATATGGTTGGGTTTGGGGTGAGTGTGTCTCAAAGGTTGCATTGGCTTGCTAGAGGGAAGGGCCAGGGCCAAGCTGGTCTCAGTGTAGGGTCTGGCTTGTTGTTGGCAGACTCATTCCACAGGCTGCAGGATCATAGTTTTCTTGCCTGTGGTGTCTTCCCCCTGGTGGGTGAGTCTGGTCTAGAGGCTTGTGCAGGTTTCCTGGCAGGAAGGGTCAGTGCCTGCCCACGGGTAGGTAGAGCTGGGTCTTGGCCTTCTGATGGGCAGGGCCATGTCTAGGCAGCTGTGGGCTCAGGAAGTCTTTAGGCAGTCTGTCTGCTGATGGGTGGGGCTGTATCCCCACCCAGTTGTTTGGTCTGAGGAGTCCCAGCACTGGTGCCTGTAGGCTGTTGGGTGTGGCCAGTCTTGGCTCTAATTAGCCAGCATGGCAGCTGCCAGGAGTGTTCATGCAGTTGAATGTTCACTAATATATCTACCACCAGTGTCTACATCCCCAGAGTGAGCCTCAGCCACCCCCTGCCTCTCCAGGAGACTCTCCAAGACCAGCAGATAGGTTTGGCCCAGGCTCCTATCAAATTACTGCTTTTGTCCAGGGTCCTGGTGTACATGAGATTTTGTGTGCACCCTTTAAAAGTGAAGTCTCTATTTCCTCCAGTCATATGGGGCTCCTGCAATTAAGCCCACTGCCCTTTAATGTGAAATGCTCTGGGGGTTCATCCTCCCTGTACCATACTCCTGGGCTGGGGAGCCTGACATGGGGGCTCAGAACTCTCACTCCTGTGGGACAACCTCTGTAAAATAATTATTCTCTACTTTGTGGGTCACCTACCCAGCAGGTATGGGATTTGATTACATCACAAGTCTGCCCCTCCTCCCCATCTTGTTGTGGTTCCATCTTTATGTCTTTAGTTGTAGAAGATCTTTTCTGGTGGGTTCTAGTGTTCTTCCTCGATGGTTGTTCTGCAGATGATTGTGATCTTGGTGTGCTTCTGAGAGGAGGTGAGCTCAGGGTCTTTCTACTCTGCCTCTCGGCTGCTCCTCCCGGCCCCCATCCCAATTTTTGCTCTTAAAGTCTGCCTCCCCTCCTGTCTTCGTGGAGATCTCTCCTCCAATGCCTTACCTTAGTAAACTTTTCACTAGTTTGTGGTTTTCCTAGGTGGAACTTGTTTTTCCTTTGTGCTTCATCTAGTTTCACTTGCTCATTGTGTACCACAGGCAGAAGCCTTGTACCTGGCCCTTCAGATTAGAGTTCTTCCTGTGAAAATCTATATTTCTTTAATTTTGTATCTGTATGAGATGATGAATGTTCACTAAACTTATTGTGATAATCATTTCATGATATATGTAAGTCAAATCATTATGCTGTACACCTAAAACAAACAGTGCCATATGTCAATTATATCTCAATAAAACTGGAAGAGAAAAAGAGACCCTTCCTCTAAATTTTAGTTAAATGTATAATATAGTTTCCAGAAGCCCAGTGAAAACAAATATAATCTTTAAGCTAAAAAAAAGTCTCTTTTTCAAATTTTGAGGTGAAGGAGAGGGGGGGAGTATTTGTTAACTGGAAAGCCAATATAATCTCTTCAAAGGGAAAAAAAAAACCCAGAAATGTCATTTTCTTTTATAAACCTTCATTAGATGAAAGGAAATCAGTAACACTTGCTTTACTTATATTAACTTTTTATCCAAAAGCCCAAGAGTCCTGTATAGTAGTGATCTTAGATCAAAAAAGTAGATCTTACATTAATTTCTCTGCCTCCCCACACTTTGATTTCTTTACAAGTTACAGCTGTCTTGTATTTGCTCTTGCATATATTTCTTAACTTAATGCTAAGTGAAATCAGATGAGGAAATAAAATCAAGTCATTGTAAAAAGATCTCAAAGCCTGCACAAGTCTTTAAACTTAGTTATAAACCCTACTTTGGTTTCCTAAAGTGTAACTCAAAGCAAAGAATTTTACTGTACTATATATTTTTATTTTATTTACATATATATGTAATTCCAACAGCAATCAGAATTAAAATCACTATTTACAAGTTCTTTCCTTGAGAGTAGACTTTAAATAGATCTTTTTGTTTGTTTTATTGGCTGCAGTGTAAACCAAAGGTTGTAGGAAGATATGTTCTAACAGACAATATTCTTTGAGATATGTATTTCAATGAATTTGAGCAGGAAGGAGTGAACTCTCCATTTGTTCACAAAGTTGTCAGTATTCCCTGTTTTTCTTATATTGGTTTTCCATCTCTCTCACTTCTGCTACCTTGCTGTCCCCAAAGGCATGTGAATCTGGGACCCCTAAATTATCGACATGTATATTAATGTAGAATTCACCATGACTAAATTAGTGCCAGATTCAGAAAGAGAGCAAAAACCATTTTGTAATCTTTAATTTAAAAATAAATTCATGGATTTCAAAGAAATAGACTGTGTCAGTATTTTTATTGATACATGCCCAAGCTGAGATGATATTTTAGGAAAGTTAGAGAGATGGCTTGGAGACATGTGTGCATCGGATTCTCAAACTTGAGCATGTGTGCCTCGGATTCACTGGGAAAACTTGTAAAAACACCAATTACTTGGCCCTACCCTCAAAGTTTCTGATTCAAAGTATTTGCCTTTCAAGCAGGTTTGCAGATGATGGTGATACTACTAGGTCAGGGACCAAATTTTGAGAACTACCGGAGTAAGAAATACCCAAAGACTTGACATAGTTTTAAAAGGAAGGAAACGTCTTTGTCAAATTTCTCTTTCAAGAGACACACACATAGCCACACAGACTTTATTTTCTTTACTAAGTGATTAAAATTCCTTTAGATAGAACCCAATGGGAGCAAAAATGATAGTAGTGAATTACTGAAAAGGAATAAATAAGATTTAGAGGGATGTAGAGGGATGGGTTAGAAAGGTGGTTTGAGGGGTAGGCTTTATAAATGCAGAGTGCACTGACTTGAGAGAAACCAGTCCTTACCCACACAACACCAAACAACAATATAGCTTTGGATACTTATTTGCAAAGATAATTCATACTACACAGATCCCTGGTCTGGTTGTAAAACACATTTTCATCAACTTGCTAGGGAAAAATCTCCCTTATACTCCTTTATCAAACTATGGGCCAGACGTGAAAAAAAAAAAAAGACAATACATCGAGTAGTTTTGTCAGAAATCAGTCTAACTACAACATGATTGATCATTACTGAGCCTTTAGGTTTCCATCATTCTTCAAGTCCTTCTTCTATAGGCAGTCACCAACTCATACTTCACCTATCTCAAGGGCAGAACAATTCCAACAGTTTTTCCAGAGCTGAGTATTGAGTCGGATTTTTCCTTTCCTGTTTCTTAGACTAAGATGATTAATCAGAAGGGCACTAATGCTTTCACTCCCTGGGCTATGGCCTTCCCCTAAAAGAAGAAATTCCAGCTGATAACTGTTAAGCAAAATTATCATAGGCAATGAGTTTCAAATGCTTCTCGGTAGCTAAATTTCTTATATTGACATCAGTGAAAACCGGGATATGGTTTGAAAATGTAACAAGGAGCTCTGCCCTACACTTGACCCTGCATCTGCTTTCCTCCAGATGATGCATCACAAAACCTTGCTGTCTGCTTTGACTCCACTCTGTTCCTATGACCTGACATGTTTACACATCACACCACTTTTCTTCTCAAAAGTTTTCCTTGTCACTAACTGTGTCCATAAAGTTACAATGATTAATGAGTTGTTGCTGCTGTTGTTATTGTTTTAAAACCTCTTTGGATTCCTGTATTAGAGTTACTACTGAAATGCCCACTGATATATTTTTTTCACTTTTCTCTAAAATGAATTTATGTAGATGTAGATTTTTTTAAGGTCTTCTAAAGGATTATTTTTGTGGGTATTTTTGTATCACTTGTAAGTCCCAAGACTGTGAAGCAAAGTCCCTAAACTTGAAAGTTTTAAAATCATCGCTTTCTAGAGACATATTCCAGGCAACCCCCAGGGAGAATTTCAGAGCTCCCACATCATCATCACTGTACACCGCCTTTAGTGGATATACAATCAAGAATGGTGGGAAAGTGAATACATCAGCCTCTGCCTTAGAAGAAGAAGAAGAAAAAGAAGAGGGGGAGGGGAGGAAAGAAGGTAGACTATTGAGCACCTCACCAAGGAGAGCTGTTTAGAGTGCTTCAACTGCATGACGAGACAATGTAATGGGATACAGAAATATAAGCAATATAGATACATACAGCAGCATAAATAAGATCTAAATCATTTGCTGTAAGAGTACAATGCTCTCTGAAGTTCTACCAGGCTTAAATGCACAGGCTTTGAGACAGAATTTACTATAGCAGAAAGAATATACAACATAACATAGCGATCTCCAGGCTCAAAAGGATACTGCCTGGGTTCAAGTTCTGATAGTGACAAACTGTGTGACTGGAGCTTGTTACTTAACCTCTCTGAATCTGTTTCTTCATCTTTAAATGAACGTAATAATCATACCTAGTTAAGACAGCCATCATAAAGATTAGATGAGCTAACACAGGCAAAATGCTTAGAACAGTACTTGGCATGTGATTCAGAGCCCTAGGTCAAGAATTTAAGTTCAGCTGAGCTGGTGACCAGCTGTGAGATTTTGGGCAAGTCTACCTTCATAAGTCTCATTACACACATCTAGATACACTGAGCTTTCATGAGAATCAAGCAAAATAATGTATAAGAAAGCACTTTTACAATTATAACATGCAAACTATTTTGTAAATGCATTGAAATGATTTTTGGATTGATACCCACTAAATTGCTAATTGTGGTTATCTCTGACCAGGGAGTAGAATTAAAGATAGGTGAAGGGAATCTAAGCTTTTTACTTTCTTCTATAGTGTTTGAAATATGTTTAGAGAGAAGTCATTTATTGCATATGTACCTTTTGATGACAGTCTTCTGCATATGTTATTCTTATTAGAACTATGCAAGCATCTAAAAACTCTTGACATCTAGGGATTATAGTTTTACTTCCAAATGCCTGTGTAAATATCTCTGTACAGTACTGACAACATGAAAACTCTCAACTACTCTCCGTATCTGCAGATATAGAGAAAGGTTTAAAGTTCTATGGAGGAGATTCATGTTGAGCCAAAATTTAAAGGGTCAAGGAAGTATCGACAGTTGTATAAATGTAGGTGTTGGGAAGAGAGGTGGAGTATGTTAGGGCCAATAGTGGTTCTTTTTGGAACAGAATGTGCAAAAGTGGCCTAGAGCTATAAGAGAGAGCAGGCAGCCCAGATATAGAGCTGGTCAAGAACCTTAAGTTCTATGGTACAAGTTGCCTTTATATCAAGGGACTGTAAGAAATCTAAGAACTTGAAAACATTGCACAGAATGGGACTGAAATAACAGAAAATTATAGAAAACCAAAAGGAGTTTAAAAGAGGTAAGGGAGATCTTGCTAAAGGATTTAACTGTGGAGACCAAGAAGCATGAAAATGAAGTATTGCCCAGAAGAAACATGTAGCTGTCAATCCCTTATTTAGGTCATTGATTTCCTTCCCCTGAAATCTGGTGCATCTCACAGTATAATTGGGGGGGGAAATCTGGTAATTTGGTGATCATATAGTTGAAGAACAATTTGTAATTCAAAATCAGAAGATGTGTGTTCAAGTCCTGGTTGTAATAATATTAACTATAATAATCATGAATAAGTCTCAACATCTCTGCACTCCAGTTCCCTTATCTCCACAGCATGGAGATGATGATAACATCTACTTCACAGAGTTGTTGGGTGCAATAAATAAGAATGTATGTAAGAAGTAACGAGGAAGTTTATGATACTAATAATGACTAAAATAATCTCATACAAATTGAACATTCAATAAGTGACAGACATTGTGCTAAGAGCTTCACAAACTTGATATGTCACATGAGGCTGTTTGGTTAAAGGCAATGTTCAGGCATTCATTCATTCACTTGACATATATCTGTTGGACATTTCCCTGTTATTTCCAGTGAATCCTACTTTGTCACATGTCCTACACTCAAGAAGTTTACCATCTAGTGGTGGATGCAAAAGGGAAATTGTCTCACTTAGGAAGAATAAAGACCCTAGATGGGTGTGTGTGTGTATGTTTGGAGATATGGGTGGTCAGAGAAAGCTCTTACCAAGATGGTAATGTCTAAAGACACTGAATTCTAAGTAGTGCTTTTCAAATTGTTGGTCAAGTCACTGATTTTAAAATCAGTTTGGTGGGTTGAGACTTGTATTTTGTTTTAAATGATAACTGACTCCGCTTGTTTGTATCAGAGGACTCTGAGAATCCAGATATGTTACTAGGGTGGCAGTGAGATCCAAACAGTTCTCAGCGTATTTGGCATCCTAATAGGGCCACTGAACTAAAGGCTTTTTGTAGAAACCTGAGCAGCCCCTGGAAGAACTCATCTCTGTCAGAGAAGGAGCCAGGCTTGAGGAGCTTGGTGCAGCAATTGTGAATTCAGTGTGGCGGGTGAGTCTGTCTAGGCCTGCCCTGGATGTATGTCTGGGTTCTAGGGAGAGAGAGGAGAGGCTGAGGATAAAAATGGAAAGAACTATTTAATTAAGCTCTGAGACACATTGTGGCCTAGTCAGTACTGCTTTAGAACTCCACGAACAGCAACTTGACTGTAGACCACCACACAAATCCAATGAGAGCTCTGATGGGAGAGGTAGGGAGAAGCAGGAAAGCATCCATGGTGCCTGGGAGAAACTGTGGGGCTCTGCAGAGGAGAAGTGGTGACTAGAAGAAGCAGACATTTATTTATATGCCCCCGTGAGACCCTCCTGGGTTCCTCATCAGGAGGGAAGCAACAACTAGGGAAGTTTGAATTACTGGTATTAAAGGTGATCCCATTACTCTGCACAGGCTACTGAAAGTGGAAAAGTGTGTTGGTTAAATATGAGAATAGGAAAAGTGAGAGAATATTAAATAAAAGAACGTGAGCAGAAAGGGAAAAACAAAATTGGATGGATCTGGCCACTTTCTTGAAGAGGTGATCGTACTCTGACTCCAAAGCAATCTGTCAACAGGCTCAAAAGCAAGTTTCTGCCTTTAGCAACATAAATGAGGAATATGCCCAATGTCTACAACATGCTGATGAGATTACGAGGTTTATTAGACTAAGGGATTGCATTTTCTAAATCAAAATGCATCCTATCCTGAGTATACCTTCACATGATACAGATGAGAGAAAATGTGGCTTTGAGCACATCAGTATGCAAACCACTAAGAAGCTTATTTCCATTTACTCTTCACTTCTGGACCAATTTTACAGAGCGAGTAACCTATAACAACCCAAAACAGTTTCTCCATGACCCTGTTTCATTCAGCATCAAGACTGCAATCAATATCTAATTTCCTTTAATATTCATAGACATAAGCTCCAAAAAGAACTTTGACAGATATATATTTGTGTCATTTGGAATTTTGAATTTATAACGGCATGTATGTCCAGCCCAAGAAAATGACTGGAAATGGACTTAAATCTAGGATAATGATGAAAGTTTTAAACTCTTGACTATTTCTGACCTTCTGAAAAAAAAAAAAAAACCCAGCTCTGTGCCCACCCAGGATTCATTCAGATGATTTATAAGAAATTGCATACCCATCTCACTTTTGCAAACCAAGAAATCACTTTCAAAAGAGAGTGGAATAAAAGTAAAACATTCATCCATCTCATTCTCTGGGAAATTACCAACTCAAAATATTATTCTTCAGCTTTCAGTATTCTTTCCTATAAAGGAATCTTAGGCCAATGTATATTTATGTTTTAAGTGGAATTCCTCTGCTTGTCCAAAAAAAAAAAAAAAGAAACAAAGAAAAAGGGGGAGGCAATGTCTGAGAAACGGCAATAAGCAATAATAAGGGATAATAAAATAAATAGTAAAAATGGGAAATAATTTCCTCACAAAATAAAAAGGGAAGATTTATTTAACTACAACATCTACAGATGGACATTACAGTCTTCCCTGGGTATCTGCATGGGACTGATTCCAGGACCCCTGCAGATACCAAAATCCACAGATGCTCAAGTCCCTTACACAAAATGGCATAGTATTTGCATATAACTTATGCATATCTTCCTGTGTACTTTATTTTTTTATGTATCCAATTTTATCTTTTAAATTTAATCTTTATCTTATATTGAGGTATACTTGATTTACAATGTTGTGTTAGTTTCAGGTGTACAGCAATGTGATTTAGTTATATATATAAATATATCCACTCTTTTTTAGAGTCTTTTCCCATATAGACCATTACAGAGTATTGAGTAGAGTTCCCCGTGCTATGCAGTTGGTCCTTGTTGACTATCTAACATATATATATATATATATATATATATGAGTAGTGTCTCTCTATATATAGTAGTGTCTATATGTTAATCCCAAACTCCTAATTTATCCCTTTCTCCCATCTTTCCCCTTTGGTAACCATAAGTTTGTTTTCAAAGTCTGTGAGTCTATTTCTGTTTTGTGAATAAGTTCATTTGTATCATCTTTTTAGATTCCACATATGAGTGATATCTTATTATCTTTGTCTATCTCCATCTGACTTACTTCACTTAGTATGATAATCTCCAGGTCCATCCATGTTGCTGCAGATGGCATTATTTCATTCTTTTTTATGGCTGAGTAATATTCCATTGTATATGTACCACAGCTTCTTTATCCATTCCTCTGTCGATGGACATTTAGGTTGCTTCCATGACCTGGCTATTGTAAATAGTGCTGCAGTGAACACTGCAGTGCCATATATCTTTTGAATTATGGTTTTCTCTGGGTAGCTGCTCAGGAGTAGAATTGCTGGGTCATATGATAGTTCTATTTTTAGTTTTTTAAGGAACCTCCATACTGTTCTCCATAGTGCCTGTACCAATTTACGTTCCCACCAACAGAGTAGGAGGGTTCCTTTTTCTCTACACCCTTTCCAGCATTTATTGTTTATAGATTTTTTGATGATGGTCATTCTGACCAGTGTGAGGTGATACCCCCATTGTAGTTTTGATTTGCATTTCTCTAATAATTCGTGATGTTGAGCATCTTTTCATGTGCCTCTTGGCCATCTGTATCTCTTCTCTGGAGAAATGTCTATTTAGATATTCTGCCCATTTTTTGATTAGGTTATCTCTTTTTCGATATTGAGTTGCATGAGCTGTTCGTATATTTTGGAGATTAATCCCTTGTTGGTCGCATAGTTTGTAAGTATTTTCTCCCATTCTGTAGGTTGTCTTTTCATTTTGTTTATGGTTTCCTTTGCTGTGTGAAAGCTTTTAAGTTCAATTAGGTCCCATTTGTTTATTTTTGTATTTATTTCTATTACTCTAGGAGACAGATCCAAAAAGATACTGCTGCAATTTATGCCAAAGAGTGTCCTGCCTATGTTTTCCTCTAAGAGTTTTATAGTATCCAGTCTTACATTTAGGTTTTTCATCCACTTTAAATCATTTCTATGTTCCTTGTAATACCTAATACAATATAAATGCAATGCAAATAGTTGTAAATACAATGTAAACCTATGTAACTAGTTGCTGGCATGTAGCAGATTCAATTTTTGCTTTTTGGAACTTTCTGGAATTTTTTCAAATATTTTAGATTTGCAGTTTGTTGTATCCACAGTGCAGAACTCGTGGTCACAGAGGGCCAACCATAGATGGAAACATTACTGTGGGTTGTGCACAGGGATCTTACCTCTAACCTTCTATTCTCTAGTAAATTTCCTCAGCTCTACCAGGCTTGGTTGCTCATGAGGAGTTTCCTTAGATATTTCAAAACTCATTGGAATTTACCTCTTATTCCAGACATGGCTAGTAATAAAAAAGCTTTCTTTGAGAGGTTTTTATGTCCTAATTACAGTATAGAGAAAGTAGTATTCTCAGCTCTGACATCAATACATGCCTTGAGGGGGAGGGGCACAGAGTGAGGGTTGGTGATGATGTAAGGCCGAGCATTATGCAATCAGAAAATTTTAAGAAACAGTTAACTCATTAAACTCTTCTTCTCAAATAGTTATAGCTGCAGTTTGATAGAATGTAAGCTGAAGGTTTTGGAAATTTAAAAGCATATAAGATTCCATGCCTTGTGAAATCTGTATGTCATCACCTACCTAATCCTATTGTTCACAGATCAGTAATCACTTCTTTCAGAATTCCAATCCAGCTTACATTGTTCCAACGACATTTTGAAAGTTCAAAGTTAGAACATCAACATTGTGCATTCAAGAATATTGTAAGGGGGATATAATTACCCATTTGCTACATATTTGTTAGTTGTCTGTTTTGTACTATGAGTTGGAGAGATGAGAAATAGATTCACTCATAAAGGGCTTCAATTTAACAGAGGAAAAAACTCACATATATGAAAATATTAGTGGACAAATAATATGTATCATTATACTTCATTTAATTAAAAAGTATAATGTAATATAAGCTAATATAATAAAGTGCTAATTTTTTGTTGAAGCTATAAACAGAAAAGTGGTTTGGATTTACTGATATAAGCTGTCATTGATCAGGGTCTCATGTACCAGGGAGTAATGCCTACATACACACACACATATATGATAGGTGTGTTTCCAAACTTCTGTGATACTAAAAATCACCTGGGGAATTGATTTCATAATAGGCCTTCTCTAGACCTAATGAAATGAACTCTCCAGAGCAGGAGCTTGAGAATCTGTCTTTTTAACAAATGACTCAATTGTTTCAGTTCAGGCAGGTTTAGAAAACACTGCAGTCCTCACAACAATCCCATGAAAATATTCTTCTTTTATAGTTGAGAAACTAAGGTTAGAGAGATTAATTAACTCCTCAAAGGACTCCCAAGTTAGAATACAACAATCTGACTTCCAAAACTTTTGGTCTTTTTACTGCACTAAGCTTTCTTTGTTCTCTGAGAAAATGATCAGGTTGGATGTGTAAACATGGAATTAAAATACTTATTATAGGGAAATTCATTTCTACTGCTGCTTAAAAACAACATTACAGTCTGCTTTAAAGTGCTAAGGAAAAGAATATTGAGCCCTTGAAATAAGAAAGTCTTTGTCAAAGATAGATAGAAAATTAAGATTTATGGGAATGCTGAAGCTTTTTGTGTTCCAGGGAAAAGTTGTGCACACATTTGAACAAGAAATGAGATATCCTATAGCTTCGAAGGGCTAAAGAAAAGGACCAGTACGTGTGGAGAAAAAGACTCCGGACTAAAGAAAGTAAAGTTGTTCTGACATAAAACATAGGTTGCCACAAGTTTGTTTTATAACTTTCTAACCAAATGGCAGGACTCTGTGGTATACAAATGCAAGAAAGATGACAGGTGATGCAGGAATGGTGTCGGCAGAAAGAAGTACAGAAAAACTCAGTCTCTAGCCAGGAAGAAAGCTAAAATATGAGTTGATGTCCTTAACCCCAAGGGAAACCAGAGCCCAGCTGTAAAGTAGCCTAAAACCTTTAGAAAGTTGGTGACAGCCCAGGGGCTACTTTACCTAGGGACTCTTTTAATGGATTTCAGGAAATCCATTGAAATAGCATCTTGAAATAACATCTACAGTTTTGTCTGAATGTATGTATTCTGAGAAAGTCTACTGCTTTCATGGGTTTCTCATTAAAGTCTATAGCACAGAAAGAGGTCAAGTGAATAGAAAGACCATATTTTTAATTAACTCAAACAGAATGTGAAGAAGGGAAAAAAAAATAATAGATGGTCTTGAAGCCCTCGCAAACCATATAAGCATCAGGGAAGTCTAGGGGATTCAGGTCAGGGGTGTAGTTAAGAACTGGCTGTCCACTGGGAGGAAGCCCTGATTTATAGTACTTGTTGATTGCTGTGATGTAAATACTCCCATGTGGCCAATTTCCAGCTGCCAAATGAGATGCAACCTAACTTTCAAAATCCCTGAAAAGTTAACAATCAGCTTTCACAAGACTGCAGGAGCCGTATCCAGTAGCCCTCTGATTCAAGGTGAGTTCATTCTTTTCAAGTCTGGAGAAAACTAAAACTAGGTCAAGTTGTTAATGAAAATAGTCGAGCCTAATTTTATACACATTTTATGTTTGTTAGCATTTTATAAATATTTCTTTAAACAGAAGTTTTTAAAAAGCTTTTTTGAAATGTTTAACCAAGTTTAAAAGATAAGAATCAGTGAATAAAGCCAAAGTTTTCTCTAATTGTTTTGATGAGATTAATTTCAGTAGGAAAATTGAATAAAAAAGGATGCTATAATTACCAGGAAGAAACTGGGTCCCTTCTTGTCTTGGTCCACTTGGGCTGCTATTTCAAAACAACACTGACGGGTGGGTAGCTTATAAACAGCAAATGTTTTTTGCTCACAGTTCTGGAGGCTGGAAGTCCAAGATCAGGGTGCCAGCAAGGCCAGGTTCAAGTGAGGCCCTCTTCTAAGGTTGCAAACTTCTCATTGTGTCCTCACAAGGTGAAAGGGCTAGAGAGCTCTCTGGGCCTCTTTTATAAGGGTGCTAATCCCATTCATGAGGGCTCCATACTCATGATCTAATCACCTCCCAATCCCCACCCTAACACCCAATACCATCAAAGTTGGGGGGTTAGGATTTCAATGTATGAATTTTGAGAGGACACAAACATTCAGACCATAGCACTTCTAGAGCAGTAGTTCTCAAATTATGGATTCCGGACAAGCAGCATCAACATTACCTGAAAACTTGTTAGAAATGAAATTCTCAGGCCCCCCACCCCAGATCTCTGAATCAGAAACTCTGAGACTGGGACCCAGCAACCTGTGTTTTAACAGGTCCTCCACCAATTTGATGTACTATTAGATTTGTTTCAATTTGCTTTAAATTTGGGGATTATGTTTTTCTTTTTCTTTGTTCTTTTAATTTATAAGATATTTACTTGATTCGAAAACAAGGGACACTCAGATATATCTAGCCATTTGTGGCTCCTCTGTTCCAGTATTTTAGTATAAGCAGGTATGTGTGCATATTGGTATAACCCCTCATTTTTTACACAAAAGGTAGCATACATTGTTCTGTACCTGTTTTTTTCACCAAATACTTTGCCCTGGAGATAACATCACATCAGCATATAGAGAACCCCCTTCATTCATTCCTTTTTACAGCTGCTTAAGTGCCACATTATGTAGATAGACTACAGTTTGTTAGTCTTCTATTAATAGATATTTGGCTTTTTCCAGGGTTTCGTTCTAACAGATTATGCCATAATGAATAGACTTGTGCATATACCATTTTGTATTTTTAGCAGTGTACCTGTGGAAATGTCAATATTCTTAGAAGAGGGATAGCTGGGTCAAAAGTTAAATACATATGTAATATTGGTATTTTGATTGCTGAACACCCCTAAAAATGTTGTACCATTTTGAATTTCTAAAGACAGTATATGAGAGTGTTTATTTCCCCACAGCCTTACCAAGACATATATTGGTATATCTTCATTTTTTCCCATCTGACAGGTGAGTAATTGTTCTTCAATGCGGTGTTATTTACAGTTCTCTTATTGTAAGAGGTTATGGGTCAAGTTTACATTCACATTTTCATTTTCTATGAACTGTCTCTTCTTATCTCTAGCTCATTTTTTCTGTTTTTCTGTTTTTTGAGGGGTGGCCAAAAAATTTAATGTAATTTAATTTACCAAACTTTTTCCTATTGCTTATACATATTAAGTAGGAATATTTTTCCTACTCCCAGGTTGTAGAGAAATTCATCTATATTTTCTTATAGTTATTATTTGTACCCAGAATTTTAAACATGTTTCTGAAGAGATTCTTATGTCCACTGAAGTACCAGTTTACAAATGCAAGTTTTATAAACTGATGTCAAACATTGCAGTTATTTACGTGAGAAACATTTAATAATCTGTCATTTCATGCTTTTTTTAATTCTTCTAAATGATGTCAACCTGAAGTCTTCTTGCCTGCACGATAAAATGTTCCATTAGTAAAACAGAAAAGATTATTTCTGGAGTAATGTGTATTCTTTGTGAAGAAACATATTTAATTATTGGAAACTTTACCTTTCTAAGAGAAGACAACATAAACCATTACAATGCATCCCACAATCCAGCCAATCAAGAGAAGAATAGGGACCAGAAGGTGTGAAAATGTAGACGCTGCTGAAAAAATAAGAGAAAGCAGATCAGGTAGGTCATGTTGGTATTAAATCTTCTGAATCAAAAGGATAAGAGGAAGTCTGATATAATATCAAGGGAAAAATACCCTCTCTAATCACATCCATACAAGATTATTATTTTCTTTTCTACAAAGGGACTTGTGACTCAGCTGGGTATTTGGAATAGAAGACCTGTGTTCAAACCATAGGCCTTCCTTTTACAGTTATGTGACCTTGGACAATCCTGAGCTTGAACTTTCCTATTTGTAAGATACAGAGAATGAAACTTGTGATATACACCTCCCGGAGTTGTTGTGAGGATCAAATGGCATCACGTGCTTACAAAGGCTTTGTAAACTCTAATTACTGTGTGGGTGTGGGTGTAGTATATACAGAACAGATTCATACATTTGTTCAATAACACAGAGACCAGCTGTTTACATAGAAACACTGGAAAGTGACTCTGAGGTAATTCTTACTAAACTAGTCATAACATAGGGAAAGTGTTGAAAATCATTCTTAGACTTGATAGCTGCCTTTATCATAGGAAAAGGAAAGCATTATACCTTATGTAATCATTGAGAAAAGATATTCTATTTTTTTAACTGGTTCAATACGGCAACCTACACTGATCCAACACACGCGTAAAAGACAAAAGTATAATAATTCCTCTTGTGTCTCCTATTTGTACCCTTACCTGTAAAACAGCAACTTATAAAAGTATCTTTTTTTAATATCCACTGCATCTCAATCTTGTTACAACAAACACACCACACAAAATGATTCAAAACAGCACAGAAACACATAGTATAGAATTAATGTCCCTGTGTTAAAGCCTCAGATATGTTCCTAATTGAAAAAAACAGATTTTATGGCATTAGCTAACAAAGAAAATGCATATTCTTAGCAACTGCATTCCTATTACAATTTCCATCACTCTAAAAGTGAAGTTTTTTAAGTGCTATTAAAATCATCAGGAAATGAGACACTTCTAAAATTAGAAGACACTCATAACAGCAAATATTCTGAAAGTAAAATGGATTTTTATAGTTTAAATCTATTTTTCCAAAAGTTTTGGAGTCTCTCAACTCTCACAAGTTCAGCAGCTTTCCTTGCTTGTCCATCTCACTGTGACCTTGAACAAAGCGTTAACCTCTAAATGAAAAAAACCCTTTCTTTCTCTTTACCTGCCATGTGGTATTGCTTTAAGGATAAAGGAAACATTATGATATGTTCTTTACTCTCATTTGGATGAAAGCCTTTTTATGAATTAAAGGAGCATTACAGTGGAAGTACGTAGTAATTTCTTGAACTGCTCCTATATTGATTTAGTACTTTTCCCAATTTCAAAGAACTTATAAATGCTCAATTAAAATATTGGAATTAACTTTTAAGTATTTTATACAAGCATATTTTAATACAGTTCTGAAATTTACATATAATAAAGCACTAAAAGTAGTGTATCTCATTACTTATTATTCTTTGTAAAACAATACAATTGACTGTGCATTTAAATACTCAAAGTATACCTGCATTTGTGTTCTGTTAACAGTAGTGTTTTAAGTTTTATTATAATCTGTAGCATTGGTTTGAAATAGGAATATTTAGGAACACAACATACTCTGCATACATCACACTAGTAACACAAATAAGCACAAAACCTCTTTTTAAATATGAACAGTAATTCCAAAATTCTTCTCTCCGGGTTTAAAACCTGGTGCCACCACGCTCTTATATGTGATCTCAAGCAAGTTACTAAACTTTGCTATGCCTCAGTTTCCTTATCTATAAAACGGGAATGATGATAACACTTCATATCTCATGAGATTGTTGTCAGGATTAAAAGCATCAATTCCCATAGGCATTTGAAAACTTACTTGGACACTATATATATATATATTCAGCCCATTTATCATTTATTACAGTCAATCATTTTTCTTAAAAATAAAAAACATTTAAAAAACAGAAAAAAAGAAATTCAGATGTGAAGCATACTAAGCCTATTTTATTTATTTTTGTTTCAGAGTCAGAAAACACACTCAGAAAGGTAGAGGGATTTCCCCCAAACTCACATGGCCATTTAGTAGCAGATCGGACACAGAATTCAAATGTCCTTAATGCTACCCCAGCACACCACAATGCCTCAAATCCAGTACAACACTGGAGAATAACTGACCTCTAACTCATCTTTCAAAACAAGCATGAACAAATTAAGCTCTTTTGTTTATCTGATCCTTTTGAAATTATTCACGTAACATATAGACATGGTCCATAAATTGCGTATCTAATGCATTTTTTTCAGCCACACTAACATATATGGTTAATGATCCTTTAGCAGAGATACCACACTCTTCAGAATAGCTAAGAAACAGCAAATATTGCAAAACAGAAAATAAACGAGAGAGCCTGGAGCCTTTTTTGCCAAGAGAGTTGGATGTCTTAAATCTTACCTTTTTCAGCCATTCTTCCTGTTGTGGGGTGGGCTGGTCAGGGCCACGCTTACCTCTTTGTTATTGTTATCCAGCATCTCTTTGAACTTTAAATAGACATCTGAAGAGTGTGGCAGCTGCCTGACTCCTGGCTGCCAATTGTCTGGGTGATGTAAGACAGTGGAAAGCAGAACTCCTCTGTCTCTTTCTTTATCCTGTTATTGTGGAGGAAACAAGGGGCTACATGACCTAAACAATTAAGTAAGTTGAATTATCCTAACCCAGTGATTGATAGGCAGATTTTTTTTAACTCACCCAGTGCCTCAGACAACATGAAGGAAATGTTGGGAAGGGGGTGTACAGAGGAAAGATGGCATTGCGATTAGAGAAGTCCTAGTAAAGAGGAAGGGTGGTATATTGGAAAGAAAGGACTTTGGAGTTGGAGAGACCTGGCTTCAAATTCCAATTCTGCTATTTCTGTAATAAAGGCCAATTGCTTAACTGAGCATCAGCTTCTTTGATTTTAAAATATAGATAGTAATACCTATCCAAGGAAGAAATGTCATAAAGATGAAATGAAAAAGTTATATCAAATAGAGACAGTTCTTTATTATATTACAGAATACAAAAGATAAAATAGTGCCCCTTCCTATGAACCATTCTAAAAACAGAAAATTGTAGTATAAATGTCCTAGAAACTAAAACAATAAAATGCTGTGGTATTGCCTAGACTTTTCAGAGAGCAGTCATAAGCTTGTTGTTTTTATTAGCAATGTATAAAAATAGGACATTCCATTTTTCAAAGTCTAGCCTGGCTTATGTAACATGACCTAGATTATGCTCTAGATTCTCATTGGAATAACTTTTGGGTCTGGATGGAAAGCTTTTGCAAAATGACCTTGTAACTGACTTTCAAAAAATCTAACACAAGACTGAGTGTCCTCCTCTGAAAACAAGATTTACCTGATCAGATCTACCTCCACACAGTTCCAAGAGTAATGTTTCCTGCAGATGACCACATGTCTCATCACTGGTCAAAACCCACCAATGGGGCTTCCCTGGTGGCACAGTGGTTGAGAGTCCGCCTGCCGATGCAGGGGACATGGGTTTGTGCCCCGGTCCGGGAAGATCCCACATGCCGCGGAGCGGCTGGGCCCGTGAGCCATGGCCGCTGAGCCTGCGCGTCCGGAGCCTGTGCTCTGCAACAGGAGAGGCCATAACAGTGAGAGTCCCGCGTACCGCAAACAAAACAAAACAAAACAAAACAAAAAAACCCACCAATGGTTCTCCATCTCCTAGAGAATAAAAATCAGAATTCCTTGTCAAGATACCTAAAAAGCCCCACCTCTTTACTTTCCCATTTGCAATGATGCTTCGACCACACTGAACTTGCTATTATATGAATCCAGAATGCTACAACCCACACAGGCAAGAATAACATATGAATTTCTACCTCAAGTCATATACCTATAGATTAGAGTGTGCAGCCAAAAATCTGGTAAATTTGTTGCTTGTTAACGTCATTTAAGCCAAGGTATCATCTCTCTCTCCCTCTCTCCAATTTAATGTTGAAAAAATGCCTGTCTATACCAGATAAGAAAAGAGATTATGTAACAAAATCCCTGATAAAATCAGGAGGTTTTTCCAATATTAAATAATTACATATTGAACAAAAGTCAATCGAGGGCAATTTCACTTAAATGCTGAAATTTTTAACTAAATAGGCTCAAATGAACACCCTTTCTTAAAGCCAAAAAAAAAAAAAAAAGGTACTTAAAAGAAACAGTAAGGTACACTCCAAAGAACAAAGATACATATACTCGGGTAAAATAATCTGCCTGAAATGGATAAAGATAGAATGTATGAAAATATTTCTACATTAAAAATATTTATTTCCATGTCAGTTGTCTTAAACTTTCTTTTTTGATATGAAATATTAACATTACTGCTACAAATTTGGATTCTGAGGAGGGATTACTTTATAACTCATTTATTTTTCTTTTCTATAGAAAGAGACAGGAAAAAAAAATTAATTCAATGAAAATGAATTGCCCCGATCTCAGAGAAAGTTTCAATCTAGAATCTCATTTCCTTGGTATTACTTCAGTTAAAAAAAAAAAATTTTATAGTATTTATTTAGGAAAAAAAATGTTTTATTCATTATTGGACTAGTTTTGCTTTGAACTCATAAACCCGATATTTTACCATTTTCTAATCTTCCTCTTAGGGCATACCATTTAGGTACGTAAGTACATTGTCTAATTTGCATTTTCTTGAAGATTTAGCTCTCAAATCCTTTATTATCAAGGTGACATTAGATTGTTCTAGGGTATTTAAGCTAAAAAATTCAAATACTTGGCTCCCTATTCAAGATAAATCAGAATTTATTCACTTTTCAAACATTTTTAACTATCAGTGTCAAATTATAGAAAGATCTACACATGGTAGATTAAATGGACAAATTCCTATAAAGATATAAAGTCCAAAACTGACTCAAAAAGGAATAGAATATTTGAATAGACTTATAAAAAATAGAGATTGAAGTCATAATCAAAAAATTGTCCCACAAGGAAAAGCCCTGGAACAGATGGCTTCACTGGTGAATCCTACCAAACATGTAGAGTTAACACTAACACTTAAAAACTCTTCCAAACGTAGAAGAAGAGGGAAGACTTCCCAACTCATCCTATGATGTCACTGTTACCCTAAAACCAAAGCCAAAGATATCATAAGAAAGCTGCAGACCAATCTCGCTAATGAAGATAGGTGCAAAAATTCTCAACAGTAAACTAACAAACCACATCCATCAACATCATATAAAAGCATTATACACCACAACCAAGTGGGATTAATCCCAGGAATGTATAGTCCGTACAACATTCCAATTCCAGTTAATGTTATACACCATATTAATAGAATAAGAAACAAAAACCACATGATCATCTCAGTAGATGCAGAAAAAACATTTGACAAAATCCAACACCATTTCAAGATAAAAACAATAAGTTAGGAATAAGTGGGAACTTCCTCAACCTCACAAAGGGAATATACAAAAAACCCACCACTGGCAACACACCTAATGGAGAAAGACTAGGTGCTTCCTCCACAACATGATGAATAAGACAAGGATGGTTGCTCTCATACTTTGAGTCAATATTGTACTGGAGGGTGGAGCCAGGAGAATTAGGCAGGAAAATGAAGTAAAAGGCATCCAAATTGGAAAAGAAGAAATTAAACTATCACTGTTTGCAGATGACATGATCTTATATAGAGAAAATCCTAAAGAATCCACACACACAATCTTTTTTAAAAAATAAATAAATTTATTTATTTATTTTTGGCCGTGTTGGGTCTTCGTTGCTGCATGCAGGCTTTCTCTAGTTGCGGCGAGCGGGGGCTACTCTTCATTGCGGTGCGCGGGCCTCTCATTGCGGTGGCTTCTCTTGCTGCGAGCACGGGCTCTAGGGGCCAGGCTTCAGCAGCTGTGGCTCGCAGGCTCTAGAGCGCAGGCTCAGTAGTTGTGGCGCACAGGCTTAGTTGCTCCTCGGCATGTGGGAGCTTCCCGGACCAGGGCTTGAACCCGTGTCCCCTGCATTGGCAGGTGGATTCTTAACCACTGTGCCACCAGGGAAGTCCAGGGAAGTCCCCTCCACACACAATCTTTGAGAGCTAATAATCAAATTCAGCAAGGTTACAAAATACAAGATCAACACACAGTTGTAGTTCTACATGCTAGCAATGAACAGTTTGAAAATTAAGAAAAAAATGACAATTACAATAGCATCAAAAAATAAAATACTTAGAAATAAATTTAACCAAAGATATACAAGACTTGTAAATGAAGACTGACCAAACATTGCTGAGGGAAATTAAAAATCTAAATAAACAAAGGACATTCCATTTTCACAGATTGAAACGCTTAATATTGTTAAATATGGCAATACTACCCCAAGCAATCTACAGATTCAGTGTATTCCTATCAAAATACCAATGGCCTTTTTTTTTTTTTTCAGAAATGGAAAACCTAACCTTAACATTCATATCGGGGACTTCCCTGGTGGTGCAGTGGTTAAGAATACGCCTGCCAATGCAGGGGACACGGTTTGAGCCCTGGTCCGGGAAGATCCCACATGCTGCAGAGCAACTAAGAATGCGCGCCACAACTACTGACCCTGCGCTCTAGAGCCCGCGAGCCACAGCTACTGAAGCCTGTGCCGCTAGAGCCCGTGCTCCGCAGCAAGAGAAGCCAATGCAATGAGAAGCCCATGCACCGCAATGAAGAGTAGCCCCCGCTCGCCGTAACTAGAGAAAGCCCGCATGCAGCAACGAAGACCCAACGCAGCCAAAAATAAATAAATAAATTTCTATTTAAAAAATTCATATGGAATTACAAGGGATCCTGAATAATCAAAACAATCTTGAAGAGGAAAGAAAAGTGGGAGAACTTAATGCTTATTGATCTCAAAACTTACTACAAAGCTACAGTAATCAAGAATATATGGGACAGGCATAAGGACAGACATATAGATCAATGGAATAGAATTGAGAGTCCAGAAATAAACCCAAACACTTACAGTCAATTGATTTTCAGTTGACTATCAAGAGCTACCAAGACAAAATATTAGGGAAAGAATAGTCTTTGCAACAAATGGTGCTGGGACAACTAGTTTTTCACATGCAAAAGAATGAAGGTGGATCCCCTACCTCATAACATATTCAAAACTTAACTCAAAATGTACCAAGACCTAAATGTAAGAGCTAAAACTATAAAATCAGAAGAAAACATAGGAGTGAATCAGGCAATGATTTCTTAGCTATAACACCTAAGCAGAAGCAATCAAAGAATAAATAGGTAAATTGGCTTTCATCAACATTTAAAACTTGTACATCAAAGAACACCACCAAGAAAGTAAAGAGGCAATCTATGGAATGGAAACAAATATTTGCAAATCATACATCTGATAATGGTTTAGTATCCAGAATATATATTTTTTAAAACTCCTATAATTCAACAATAAAAAACCCCAAGTAATCATTTTTAATATGAGCAAAGAATTTGAATTGACATTTATCCAAAGAAGATATACAAGTAGCCAATAATCACATGAAAATATGCTTAAATCATTAGTCATTAGGGAAATGCAAATCAAGACCACCATGAGCTACCACTTCACCTCCACGAAGATAATTATAATAAAAAAGACAGATGATGACAAGTATTGACAAATATGTGGAGAAACTAGAACCCTCTAGTGCTGATGGGAATGTAAAATGGTACAGCCACCTTGAAAAAGTTTTGCAGTTCTTCAAAATGTTAAATATGGCATTACCTTATGACCCGGCAATTTTATTCTTACATGTATACCCAAGAGAACTAAAAACAGGTGTTCAAACATACTGTACACAAACGTTTATAGCAGCATTATTTATTATAGTCAAAAAGTAGAAACAACCCAAATGTCCATAAATTGATGAATGAATACACTAAATGTATAGCCATACAATGTGATGTGTTCAGCCATAAAAAGGAATGAAGTTTTGGAACATGCTAAACATGGCTGAACCTTGAAAATATTATCTTAAATGAAAGAAGCCATATTGTATTATATGATTCCATTTTACAAAATGTCCAGAACAGGCAAATCTATAGAGACAGAAAGTGGGTCAGTGGTTGTTTGGGGATGAGGGAGATGAGAATGGAGAGTGATTGCTAAGAGCTATGAAGTTTCTTTGGGGAATGATGAAAATATTCTGAAATGAGACAGTGGTGATGGTTGCACAACCTTATGAATATACTACAACCAGTGAATTGCACACTTTGAAAGAATTAATTTTATGGTACTTGAATTATATCTCAATTTTTTAAAGTTCAAATTGGTTCTTGAAACAAAGTTTCAGAGAAGAACCCCCAGACCCTCCAGATGAAAATGGGGGAGGGAGGCAGGACAGGATTGGGAGAAATGCCAGGCAAAATAGTAATGGAGTTGAAATTTTTGTTTTTAAAAGAAGTGTTTACTGAGCACCTACTATGTACTAGATGCCACTCTAGGCACTTGGGATACATCAACAAAAAAATATCCCTGCCCTCCCAGAGTTACATTCAGAAAGGTGATAAGCGCTTTGGAAAAAGAAAAAGCAGGGCTGACAAAGGTTAATAATTAGGTTGATCTGGGTTTTCCTAGCAGGACTGAAGAACAGCAAGGAGTTAGCATGGCTCCAGCAGGGTGAGGAAGGGGTGAGCTATAAGAGAAGAGGTCAGAGAGGTGAGTAAGGAGGGCTTTATTAGCCATTGTTAGAATGTCGGATTCTTCTCTGAGTGAAACAAGCAGCCAAAGGAAAGTTTTAAAGAGAGAACTAACATAATCTGAGTTAACATTTTTAAAGTATCATTCTGGCTGCTGTGATTGGGAGCAAAGATATAAGCAGGGAGACTTGTTGTAGGCTACTGTACTAATCCAGACAAGGGTGGTATTTGATTACTCATCAAGAAGGGGCACTATTGATGAGGCCAAAGTATGGTGGGCATTTGTGATGGATCTGACTTGACTAATACAGTTTTGGTGGGTTGGGTGTGACTTTCCCCTATTATCAACTTTTGTTGACTGAGTTGCTAACTGGAGAAATTTGTGTTCAAAGTCCAATCAAAGGGTCTGCAAACTGCAGTAGAATGTAATGAGCAAGGTTTATCCAATCTGAGATGTCCAAAATGTGAAATGTATCAAGACTAATGAATAAGAGGCAACAAAGTATTACAGCCTACCTGATCTCCTTCCCTGGGACCCCTTCTTGCATGTCACAGAAAGGGAAGGGTGGCTCAGAGCAGAAGGCAACACTATGATGGTGGAGAAGCAGCCACCTGGGATCATGTCAAGTCGAGGGACCATACCTACGGACCCTCAGGCCTCAGCAGAAAAGGGGTTGCTGGAGTCCATTTTTCAGCCTCTACTCATTCCTCCATGTACTTCCGATTTGGCTTCAGCCTGCATTTCACCATTGAAACAACTTATTTTTATGATCACTAAGATCTAAGATCATGTGACTTCTGTGTTGCTAAAGTCATGCAAATTTTCAGTCCTGATCTTACTGATGACCTCTTGGTGCCACTTGACACCACTGTTTACTTTATCCTTCTTGAAATCATTTCTCTTGGCTTCTGTGGCATCAGACTCTTCCCACTTTTGACTGTGCATTCTTAGTCTTGTGAGTTTATTCTCATCCACCCAAACACTAAATAATGGCTCCTTGATGAAAATATCAGAGCTGAGCTTCCATGATACGGGAAGATGAATTGGAAAGACCTGGTAAGTGAAATCTCTGTCATGTATATTTACAGAGCCCTGAGAGTTCCTCTCATGCGTGCAACCTATACAGTCATTTAGGACTCCATGCTGAGAAGGACCCCATGCTTGTTTTAATGCTCTGCTCTGAGTGTCTTGAAATTCTTAATAACTTTTTTTTTTTTGGCCACGTCGTGTGGCATGTGGGACCTTAGCTCCCTGACCAGGGATCAAACCCAGTCCCCCTGCGGTGGAAGCATGGAGTCTTAACCACTGGACTGCCAGGGAAGTCTGAAATTCTTAATAATCTTTTATCTTTGAACTTGCATTTTGTCAGAGGCTATGGGACAATGGGGCATGCACATGAGCCGAGGTGGTCCAGGGGAGGTGGCGCATTTGAGCTGTAGTGGTCCTCAGGCTCTAGGCACTGCAAACTGCATCCACAGAACAGTCAGCCCTGAGTATATGTCAGGGCCTGGGACAGTACAGAGCTGCAGGGAGTGAGGGAGTGGAACCAGGCCAGGACCTGGACACAGAATGGCAGTAGGGACAGCAGCAAGCATGCCTGGATGCAACTGCTGGTGGATAAGCAGTGAATTTCAGCAGTGGATTGTCGAATCTTCTATTTTAAAAACTGCGGCAACCTGTACCACAAAATATCCACAGGTTTCAAAATAGAAGCTAAATGTAAAGATTGCTATGTTCGATGGCAAATAACACTATTTTCATATGAAGCTTTGGATGAACCAGATATTAAGAAGTAGACAATTTTAAAATTATTTTTTCCTTGTAATTGAAGATAAGACGATAGGATGCATAGCAGATGTTTTGAAATACATACAAATCATAAAGCTACTTTACGTTTCTTGCACAACTTCCATAAGTTACCAAAAATGTCAGAAGAAATGTCAAAATGCCATTGTATAAATTTACATTTAAAATTAAATTCAGACTTACACAAAACTGATTTGTATGGAGAGTTAAATCTTTTTCTAGAAAAATTGTTCCACAAGAATCATCAGCTCTAGATGTACTAAAATTTATGTTTTGATGGATTTTGATATAAATTTATCCTAATATTGTCACAGCCTGTAAAATACTCTTAACAGCTCTCCAGTAACAGTTACATCAGCAGAAAAATCTTCTTAAAATTAAAACTTATCAAAAATTATTTGCAGTCTTGCATTTGCAAAGAGTGACTAATGTTGCTGTCAATCATATAGAAAATGGAGTTGCTTAAAATGTAAATTCTGAGGACCTAATATATAGTTTCCAGAAAAGTGAGCCAGAAAAAAAATCTTATGGTCAATAAGCATATGAAATTATTAAAGTATTATTATATATTGTATTTCATAAAATTATAACACCCAAAATATTATTTTTTTGCAGTTTGTGAGTCTGTCATTGCTCATGTATCACAAATACACCTTTACATTTAATGTCATCAAATACTTTTAAAGGAAAACACTTTATAGCATATTTAATGCTATATATATATATTTTTTGAACAGCATTTCCGAATTTTCATCTTGCCTTGGGCCCTGCAAATTTTGTCATCAGCCCTGATTCTTTCCCTAAGGAAAGGAGGCAATGGGGTAGCAAGAAGGCAGGGCCTTCCACATCTGTTTCTTCCTCACTTCCTTTAACCATAGTGTTTCTCTTTCATTTGCATCGTGTATTAAGGTTGTGGTGCTTAAAGAGTTTAAAAACCTCCCATCTCGTGCAACCACACATATAGGAAAAAGCACAAAACTAAAGTACAGAAAAGTGAAGTGACTTTTCTACTTTTCTAACTTTAGGGTCAGCCTCCTGAATCCCAGCCTCTAGCCTTTGTGCTGTTTTCCTGGTATTCATGACCCCATCCTGGTGACATGACATGTCCAGTGATTATATATGAGAGCCCCTTTTCTGGAACCCAGTTTGGAGACCCCTATTACTAGCCTACTTTAAAATGTAAAACAATTTGAGAAAGAAGGTTGGCAGAGTGATGCCCAAATGTGAGCATCTATTCATCTGTTTCTTACTCCAAGAGATATTCCCTAAACTTCAAGTCATTGATACCAAGATCCCCTACCTTGCAAAGCAGTTTATAGGATATGCTCCCAGCCTAAACCTTTCTATTTCTCAAATGTTTTAATATAGATACAGACAGAAGTAAAAAAATAAAGTGCTGTCAGTATCATTTTTCAATTGAAGTATAGTTGTTACTTAAAATAATAGCTTCAGGTATACAACAGAGTGATTTGATATTTTCATAGATTATACTCCATATAAAGTTATTATAACACATTGACTATATTCCCTGTGCTGTTCATTGCTTCCTTGTAACCAAAATATATAAAGAACTCATACAACTCAATATCAAGAAAAACAAACCACCTAAAAAAATGGGGAAAGGAAGTGACTAGGCGTTTCTCCAGAGAAGATATACAGATGACCAACAGGCACATGAAAAGATGCTCAATGCCATTCTTTTTTTTTGGTGGGGGGCGGTGGTTCACGGGCCTCTCACTGTTGTGGCCTCTCCCGTTGCGGAGCACAGGCTCCAGACACGCAGGCTCAGTGGCCACGGCTCACGGGCCCAGTCTCTCTGCGGCATGTGGGATACTCCCGGACCGGGGCACGAACCCGCGTCCCCTGCGTTGGCAGGCAGACTCTCAACCACTGCGCCACCAGGGAAGTCCCTCAGTGTCATTCTTAATGTCATGCGCATGTTCCTGGACTCTGTGGCCTCAGCAATCTCCACTAACGCAGAAACAACAGTGCTATTACTTCAGATTGATGCTTATTGACTGATTTGGATGTTTTTGCCATCCAGATAGCCCTTGTGCTTCAGAGATGCCTTGGCTGTGAGGGAGAATTATCTGCACAGACCTGATAGACTCCAACATTCTTTAAAAAATAAAAAACAAGTTAACGTTGCTAAGTCATAACAAAGGGTTGACTACCAGGGCTGTGCAATCACTGTGACAAGGGTTCAAATCTCTACTCTTCTAATATTTGTGGGACCTGGGGGCAGGCTACCGTCAGAGAAATTCTCCAAACTTAGAAATAAGGCAAAAAAGTGGAGGCAGATTCTTTCAGCATCATAGGGGGACAAAGTCACCCAAGGATTGTCAAAACCTGTACTTAGTTCATCTCACTTATACTGTTGATTAACGTTTCCATACTTAAAGAATTTACTTGCTAACTTGTAATTTTTTGTCCAGTAGAGATGCAACTAATTTCCATGCAATGGAACACATAACCCCAAACATCAAGGGCCAGCTGAACATTAAACATTTCTATGTCTAGCTCAGCAATCTCATCCTAACAAATACACTAGCTTCTTAGAAGCTCTTTGAACTGAACGCATACTTTTCCCTCCTTAATTAATGAATTCAATAAAATATTTGATACATTGTCCTTTTTATATTTGCCCAAGAGTCCTGATTTTATCTTTCTGAAAATTACACTTTAACATGATTAACTCTTGGACCCACTTTCTTATCTGTAAAATGGATATAATAAGACCTACCTTATAGGGTTGCTGTGAGAACTGAGTGGTAAGGTAAGTAAGGCACTTAGCAGAGAACCTGTTGCCAAGCAAATGCACGTGAGACCTTGAGCTTTAGAGCTTGGAAGCTGAGTTTCTAAAGAAGGTATTAAAGCAACTGGAATCAGGCATATGGGCCAGGTCCTCACTGGTTGGCTTCTGCTCCTTTTCTGAAACACTCACATATTACAAACTTGCCTGAAATGACTTTTCTGCTTCTATAATCACATTCTTTAAAACCTTATTTGCTGACCCTCTGCTAATTATATACCTCACACCTCGTGGAAATGATGTCCAGTGGGAACTATGTGTAACAGCTGGGTGACCTTCATCACTGAAAGCTTTCCATTCCTTGTTTCCAATAGGGCTCAGGCAGGCGAAAAGTTCGAAAAGCCCATGATATTGTCAATGAAGTACATTTACTTTTTTTTTTAATTTTTTTTTTTATTGGAGTACAGTTGCTTTACAATGTTGCTTTACTTTCTGCTACACAGCATAGTGAATCAGCTATACGTATACATACATCTCCTCTTTTTCGGATTTCCTTCCCATTTAGGTCACCGCAGAGCACTGAGTAGAGTTCCTGTGCTATACAGTCGGTTCTTATTCGTCATCTATTTTACATATAATAGTGAATCCCAATCTCCCAATCCATCCCACCCCCCTCAATGAAGTACATTTAAACCAAAAGACAAAAAAGGTTTTTCTCAGAAACTTTGCATTTGCGTTGCCGTATTCCAAATGGTAATTTTTCAAGACACAAAAGGGTGGCATCAAATATGATATTTTCAATGAGGGATATGCTGAGGAAATATATTCAGTTGTAAACATATTCTGTAAACTGTTTTCTTTGACACTTTCCCCTCCCTGAGAGCTCTCCACCCCGACCTTTCCCCTTTGGTAAGCATAAGTTTGTTCTTGAAGTCTGTGAGTCTGTTTCTGTTCTGTAAATAAGTTCATTTGAATCATTTTTTTCAGATTCCACATATAAGTGATATCATATGATATTTGTCTTTCTCTGTCCATCTTACTTCACTTAGTATGATAATCTCCAGGTCCATCCACATTGCTGTGAATGGCATTATTTCATTCTTTTTTATGGCTGAATAATATTCCATTGTATATATGTACCTCATCTTCTCTCTCCATTCCTGTTGATGGACATTTAGGTTGCTTCCATGTCTTGGTTATTGTAAATAGTGTGGCAATGAACACTGGGGTGTGTGCATCTTTTCAAATTATGGTTTTCTCCAGATAGATGCCCAGGAGTAAGATTGCTGGGTCATATGGTAGTTCTATTTTTAGTTTTTTAAGGAATCTCCATACTGTTCTCCACAGTGGTTTTACCATTTACATTCCCACCAACAGTGTAGGAGGGTTCCCTTTTCTCCACACCCTCTGCAGCATTTATTGTTTGTAGACTTTTTGTTGATGGGCATTCTGACTGGTTTAAAGGGCCTACAAAATCACACAGTACCTCAATTTTTACGTTGAAACACACCTCCATTCTGTTCTCACTCCTGGCTGTTACCAGTTTACACCCCCCCAGCGGCTAGAGGGTACACAGGTTCTCTGTATCCCCTTCAGCAGTTGTTCTTTGTAAACTTTTTGCTGATGATCATTCTGACGGCTGTGAGGTGAACGTTTCTGTAGATTGGATTTGCATGGCTTTATTAAATTCCTGATGTTGAGCATTTTTCCATTCCACTTTTTAAGAAAAAAAGAGAAAAGACAAAATGTGCGTAAAATATGCCTCTTGACACTGTCTTCTTGAAATGTTGGCGTCTTTTGAATTTTCTGGTCGATTTACGACCCAAGGATTTTTTTTGACGGTAGCTGTCATTTACAGGCCTGCAATTATTTTGAATATTTAGTGAACATTAGCGCTGCGTTAAAAGCTGCTGTTGTGGGAAACAGCCAGAAGGCGGCAGCATTTCTCCATTCCCAAATCGGGTTGCTAGGGCAACAGAGCCATAATGGAAGTTGTGTTGTAGGTTGTAAATTAGAATGGAATGTGCCAGGGAAAAGCCCCTTAAGTTTATGTCTCATTACTTCTTGTTCGTTTTTTTAATTTTTAATCACAGCCAATTTGATTACAATATTTTGTTTGTTCTACGTGTGCAAGATGTGGTTCTTTTACACGTATACATGTATCTATTCTTCTTCAGATCCTTTTCCCATGTAGGTTATGATGCAATGTTGAGTAGTCTCTTGGTATTCCGTAGGTCTTTGGTGATTATATATTTCACATGTGTTTCTATATCTCTGTTAACCCCAATATCCTAATGTATGCAATCCTCACACCTTTCCATTTGGTGAACCATAAGTTTGTTTAATGAATCTGTGATTGCCTTTCTCTGTGCAAATATCTTCATTGGTATCAATTTTTAGGTAACACTTATAAGTGATATCATAGGATATGTGTCTTTCGCTTTCTGACTTACTACAAGTTGTGTGATTACTTCTAGACTCATCTACGGTGCTGCAAATGGCATTGTTTCATTTTTTCCTTGGCTAATATTCCATCTGTAAATGTACCAGTTCTTCTTTATCCACTCATCTCTTGATGGACTATTTGGTTGCTTCCATGTCTTGGCTATTGTAATACGGCTGCAGTGCAGATTTGCCTGCCTGTGTCTTTCCAGTTCTGTCTTCTTAGGTTATAGGCCCAGGAGTGGGCCTGCTGGATCACATTGTAGCTCAATGTTTACCTTTTAAAGGCATCTCCATTCTGTTCCCATTAGTGGCTCTTACCAGGTTACGTCCCACTTCAAATTGAAGGTATGCATTTCTCCACAACCCCTTCAGGATTGATCGTTGTGGTTTTTTGCTGATGGATATTCTGAGTGGTGTGAGCTGATACCACTTTGTGGTTGGATTTGCATATGTCTCATAATCCCTTGAAATTGAGCTTTCAGGCATGTCCTTTTATTTTTCAAACTGTGAGTACAGCTTAATTCTTCAAATTGTTTTCTTGAAGTATGTGCCACATTGTGAAATTTTTTGGCCATTACATGTGTCAGGACATTTTGAAGGCAGGTTTCATTTAGAGCCCTGCAGTACTTGTGCATATGAAGTGACCATTAGCACAGATTTTAAAGCTGCTGTTGCAGGTAACAGCCAGAGGGTGACAGCATTTCTATCTTCCCTTTTCTGGTACCTAGGGAAATGGACCTTCCTGCCAGTGGTGTTCCACTGTTATAAATTAGACTGCAATGTGCTCTGATAAACCCCCAAAAGCTTATGTCTCCTTATTTATGTTTGTTTTTTAAAGTTAATTTACATTTTTTAGTGGAGTAATATTCCATTGTGTACATGGACCACTTCTTTGTGCATTCCTCTGTTTATGGACATGTTCGTTGCTTCCAAGTGTTGGCTATGGTACATATTGCTGGAGTGCAGTATTGCCAGCCTGTGACTTTTGATTCTCATTTTCTCAGGTGATAGGCGCAGTAGTGGGTATGCTTCGTTGACTAGTAGCTCAACGTTTACCTTTTCAAAGCACCTCCATTGTGTTTTCATTAGTGGCTCTTACCACGTCCTACTTAGCACCGAGGGTACGCATTTCTTCACAACCCCTTCAACATTTATCGTTTGCAGATTTTTTGCTTATCGCCATTCTGACTGGTGTGAGCTGGTAGGTTTTTGTAATTTGGATTTGCATGTCTTTAATAATTCCTAATGTTTAGCATTTTTCCACGCCTTTCTCTTTTCTTTAAAAAAAAAAAGGTGAGTACAATATACCTCTTTACATTGTCTTCTTGGAAGGTTGCCCTCTTTTGAATTTTGTGGTCGATTTTCAACCCCAGGATTTTTTTTGAGAGCAGGTGTCATTTACATGCCTGCAATGATTGTGAATATTTAGTGACCATTACCACTGGGTTTAAAGCTGCTGTTGTGGGAAACGGCCACAAGGCGGCAGCATTTCTCCATTCCCAAAACTGTTTACTAGGGCAGCAGAGCCTTTCTGGAAGTCGTGTCCCTAGGTTGTGAATTAGAATGGAATGTGCCAGGAAAAAGCCCCTGAAGTTTATGTCTCATTACTTCTTGTTCATTATTTTAATTAAAATTTTTAAATTGGGGTAATGATTAGAATATTGTTTTTTCTAGGTGTACACATTCCATTTCATTTGTACATTATATATATATATTCATGTACAGATCAACTTGATATGTAAATTATTACAGAGTCTTCCATAGACCTCCATTTCTATACGGTTGGTCTTTTTGATATACGATATAAGTTTATGTCTCATTACTCTTGTTCATTGTTTTAATTGTTTTAATCAGGGCGATGATTAGAATATACTTTGTCCTAGGTGTACACAATCTGGTTCATTTTTACATTATATATATCTATTCATGTACAGATCCTTTTCCCATGTAAAGGATTACAGAGTGTTCCATAGACCTCCCTTGCTATATGCTCGGTCTTTTTGATATATGTAGTTAATCTGTATTTGTATATGTATGGTAAACCTAATCTTAATTTATCTATTCCCACCACCTTTCCTTTTAGATACGCATAGTTGGTTTTTTAAGTCTGTGAGTGTCTTTCTCAGTGGAAACATGTTCATTTGTGTCAGTTGTTAGATAACACCTATAAGTGGTATCATAGTATATTTGTCTTTTGCTTTCTGACTTACCTCATGTTCTGTGATTATATCTTGGCTCATCTACGGTGCTGCAAAGAGCAGTGTTTCACTGTTTTCCATGGCTAAGGTTCCATTGTGTACCCCGACCACTTCTTCTTTGTCCATTCATGTTGATGAACATTTTGGTCGCTTTCTTATCTTGCCTATTGTGAACATGGCTGCAGTGCAGATTTGCCAGCTTGTGTCTTCTCGATTCTGGTCTTCTCAGGTAATAGGCCCAGCTGTGGGCCTGCTGGATCAAATGGTAGCTCAATTTTTACCTTTAAATGCAGCTTCTTTCTTCTCATTATTGGCTGTTACCACTTTACATCTCACCAGCCGCTACAGGGCACACAGTTCTCAAAAACCCCTTCAGCATTTATTGTTTTTAGACGTTTTGCTGATGGTCATTCGACTGGTGTGAGTTGAAACCTTTGGTAGATCAGATTTCCATTCGTCTAATAATTCTTAATGTTGAGCTTATATCCATTTTCCTTTTTTTTTTTTAAAAAAAGAGTAAAACTTACCCCCTTTTTTTAAAAAAAAAGTGAGTAAAACTTACCCCTGATCTTCTTGAAAAATTTGCTGTGTGTTGAGTTTTTTGCCCATTCCCTACCTCAGGACATATTTTGAGGGCAAGTGTCCTTTACAGCCCTGAGTCCTTCTGAATATTACGTGACCATTAGCTGTGGGGTTAAAGCTGCTCTTGCGTTAAACGGCCACAAGGCGGCAGCATTTCTACATTTCCAGCTCTTGGTACTTGGGCAACAGAGCCTTCCTTGAAATCGTGTTAGTAGGCTGAAAATTAGAGTGGAATGTGCCAAGGCAAAACCCAACAGCTTATATCTCCTTACTTCTTGTTTGTTTTCTAAATTTATTTTTTATTAGAGCAAACTTGATTAAAATGTGTTTGTTCTAGGGGTACAAAATCTCGTTCATTATATATATATGTATCTATTGATCTTTGGATCCTTTCCCACTTAGGTTATTACAGAGTGTTGAGTAGACCTCTGTTGGTATTCCCTAGGTTTTGGTGATTTAAATTATTCATGTGTATTAGTATAGGTCTGTTAACCCACATACCCTAATTTATACATTCCTCACACCTTTCAACTTGGTTAAAAATACTTTTGTTTTCTCCATCCATGAGGGTCCTTCTGTTGGAAATAAGTTCATGTGTACGAATTTTTTTTTTTTTTTCAGTACGCGGGCCTCTCACTGTTGTGGCCTCTCCCGTTGCGGAGCACGGGCTCTGGACGCGCAGGCTCAGCGGCCATGGCTCAAGGGGCCAACCGCTCCGCGGCATGTGGGATCTTCCCGGACCGGGTCACGAACCCGTGTCCCCTGCATCGGCAGGCGGACTCTCAACCACTGCGCCACCAGGGAAGCCCCATCTGTATCAATTTTTAGGTAAAACCTATAAGTGATATCATAGGATACCTGTCTTTTGGTTTCATTGTTACTTCAAGTTGTGTGATTATCTCTAGCTCCTTCTGTGGTGTTGCAAATGGCACTGTTTCATTCTTTTCCATGGCTAATATTTCATTGTGTACAAGGAACACTTCTTTCTGCATTCATCTGTTGATGGACATTTTGGTTGCTTCCAACTCTTGGCTATGATAAATAATGCTGCAGTGCAGGATTGCCAGCCTGTTTCTTTTTGATTCTGGTCTTCTCAAGTGATAGTCCCAGCAGTGGGCCTTCCAGATCATAAGTAGCTCAATTTTTACCTTTAAACTCAGCTCCATTATGTTCGCACGACTGGCTGTGACCAGTTTACATCCCACCAGCAGGTAGAGGATACACAGTTCTCTAATACCTGTTCAGCATTTATCGTTTGTAGATGTTTTTGTGATGATCATTCTGACTGTTGTAAAATGAACGTTTTTGTAGATTGGATTTGCATGTCTTTATTAATTCATGATGTTGAGCATTTTTCATGCCCACTGCTGGGGCTCTCACCTGAGAAGATGAGGATCAAAAAGTCACAGGATGTCAATCCTGCATTCCAGCAATATTTACCATAGTCAACACTTGGAAGCAACGAAAATGTCTGTCAACAGAGGAATGCACAAAGAAGAAGTGGTCCATGTACACAATGGAATATTACTGCAATAAAAAATGTAAATTAAATTTAAAAAACAAACATAAGAAAGGAGACATAAGCTTTTGGGGGTTTATCAGGACACATTCCACTCTGTTTTATAACTGAGGAACACCACTGGCAGGAAGGTCTGTTTCCCTAGGTACCAGAGTGGGGAACGTAGAAATGCTGCCGCTCTCTGGCCGATACCTGCAACAGCAGCTTTGAAATCTGTGGCAATCTTCATATGAACAAGTACTGCAGTGCTATCATCACAGTTTGAAAAACAAAATAAAGGACATGCCTTAAAGCTCAATTTCAACAGATTATTAGATGCATGCAAATCCAACCACAAAGAGGTATCAGCTCACATCAGTCACAATAACCATCAGCAAGAAAACTACAAACACTGAATGCTGATGGTGTTGTGGAGAAATGCATACCCTCAACTTTAAGTGGGATGTAACCTGGAAAGAGCCCCTAATGAGAACAGAATGGAGGTGCCTTTAAAATGTAGACATTGAGCTACCATATGATCCAGCAGGCCCATGCCTGGACCTATAAACTAAGAAGACAGAATTGGAAAGACACAGGCAGGCAAATCTGCATTGCACAGTATTACAATAGCCAAGATAGGGAAACAACCAAAAAGTCCATTAACAGATGGGTGAACAAAGAAGAACTGGTACATGTACAGATGGAATATTTGCCAAGGAAAAAAATCACACAATGCCATTTGCAGCACCACAGATGAGTCTAGAAGTAATCACACAACTTGTATTAAGTCGGAAAGTGAAAGACACATATCCTATGGTACCACTTATAGTTGTTACATAAAAATGATACTAATGAAGATACTTCCACAGAGGAAAGCAATCACAGATTCATTAACAAACTTATGGTACACCAAGTGTAAATGTGTGAGGATTGGATACATTAGGATATTGGAATTAACAGAGATATACAAACACATGTGAGATATATAACACCAAAGACCTATGGAATACCAAGAGAAGAATACTCAACACTGTGTCATAACCCAAATGGGAAAAGGACCCGAATAATAGATATATGTATATGTGTAAAAGAACCAAATCTTGCACACCTAGAAGAAACAAAACATTGTAATCAAATTTGCTGTGATAAAAAAAAATTGAATAAAAAAAAAACGAACAAGAACTAATGAGACATAAAATTAAGGGGCTTTTTCCTGGCACATTCCATTCTAATTTACAACCTAGGAAAACGACTTCCAGAACGGCTCTGCTGCCCTAGTAACCAGATTTGGTAATGGAGAAATGTTGCCGCCTTGTGGCCGTTTCCCACAACACCAGCTTTAAACCCAGTGCTAATGGTCGCAAAACATTCACAATCATTGCAGCCTGTAAATGTCACCTGCCCTGAAAAAAAGACATGGGGTCGAAAATCGACGAAAAAATTCAAACGAGGGCAACATTTCAGGAAAACAATTTCAGGAGGTATACTGTACTCACACTTTCTTCTTTTTTTTTTAAACACAAAAGAAAAAGGCATGGAAAAATGTGAACAGTAGGAATTATTAAAGACATGCAAATCGAAATTTAAAAAACCTATGAGCTCACACCAGTCAGAATAGCCATTAGCAAATATTCTGCAAACAATAAATGCTGAAGGGGTTGTGGAGCAATGCTTACACTCAGTGCTAAGTGGGACGAGGTAAGAGCCAATAATTAAAGCACAATGGAGGTGCTTGAAAAGGTAAACATTGAGCTACCAGTCAATCAAACATACCCACTGCTTTGCCTATCACCTGAGAAAATGAGAATCAAAAAGTCACAGGCTGGCAAACCTGTACTCCAGCAATATTTACCTTAGCCAACACTTGGAAGCAACGAAAATGTCCATCTATAGAGGAATGCACTAAAAAGAAGTAACCCATGTACACAATGGAACAGTACTCCACCAAAAAATATAAATTAATTTTAAAAAACAAACATAAGGACACATCAGGTTTTGTGGGATCATCCGGGCACATTTCATTCTAATTTATAGACGAGGAACACCACTGGCAGGAAGGTCTGTTTCCCTAGTACCCGCATGGGGAACGTAGAAATTCTGCAACCCTCTGGTCGTTACCTGCAACAGCAGCATTAAAACCTGTTCTAATAGTCACTTCATATGAAAAAGTACTGCAGGGCTGTAGATGAAACCTGCCGTCAAAAAGGCTTGTGGGAGGTAATGGCCAAAAAATTTCAAAATGGCACATACTTTAAGAAAACAATTTGAAGAAGTAAGATGTAATCACAGTTTGAAAAAAAAAAAGGACAAACCTTAAGGCTCAATTTCAAAGGATTATTAGACGCATGCAAATCCAACCACAAAGAGGTATCAGCTCACACCAGTCAGAGTAACAATCAGCAAGGAAACTACAAACACTGAATGCTGAAGGTGTTGTGGAGAAATGCATACCCTCAATTTTAAGTGGGATGCAACCTGGAAAGAGCCCCTAATGAGAACAGAATGGAGGTGCCTTTAAAATGTAGACATTGAGCTACCATATGATCCAGCAGGCCCATGCCTGGACCTATAAACTAAGAAGACAGAATTGGAAAGACACAGGCAGGCAAATCTGCATTGCACAGTATTACAATAGCCAAGATAGGGAAACAACCAAAAAGTCCATCAACAGATGGGTGGACAAAGAAGAACTGGTACATGTACAGATGGAATATTTGCCAAGGAAAAAAATGACACAATGCCATTTGCAGCATCACAGATGACTCTAGAAGTAATCACGCAACTTGTAGTAAGTCAGAAAGTGAAAGACACCTAACCTATGACATCACTTATACGTGTTACCTAAAAATTGATACCAATGAAGATATTTCCACAGAGAAAGGCCATCACAGATTCATTAAACAAACTTATGGTTCACCAAATGGAAAGGTGTGAGGAGTGGATACATTACGATATTGGGCTTAACAGAGATACACAAACACATGTGAAATACGTAATCACCAAAGACCTATGGCACACCAAGAGAAGACTACTCAACATTGGGTCATAACCTACATGGGAAAAGGATCCGAACAACAATAGATATATGTATATGTGTAAAAGAACCACATCTTGCACTCCTAGAACAAACAGAACAGTGTAATCAAATTTGCTCTGTTAAAGAATAAAACTTAAAATAAAATGAACGAACAAGAAGTAATGAGACATAAACTTAAAGGGATTTTTCCTGACACATTCCATTCTAATTTACAACCTAGGAACACACGACTTCCAGAAACGCTCTGCTGCCCTAGCAACCCGATTTGGGAATGGAGAAATGCTGCCTCCTTCTGGCTGTTTCCCACAACAGCAGCTTTTAACGCAGCGCAAATGCTCCCGTACTATTCAAAATAATTGCAGGCCTGTAAATGACACCTGCCGTCCAAAAAAACCCTGGCATCATAAATCGACCAGAAAATTCAAACGACGTCAACATTACAAGAAGACAATTTCAACAGCATATTTCACGCACACTCTGTCTTTCTTTTCTTTGTTGTTGTTTAAAGAAAATGAGGCATGGAAAAATGCTCAACATCGGGAATTAATAAAGCCATGCAAATCCAATCTACAGAAACGTTCACCTCACAGCCGTCAGAATGATCATCAGCAAAAAGTTTACAAAGAATAACTGCTGAAGGGGATACAGAGAACCTGTGTGCCCTCTAGCCGCTGGGCGGGAGGTGTAAACTGGTAACAGCCAGGAGTGAGAACAGAATGGATATGCGTTTCAACATAAAAATTGAGGTACTATGTGATCTTGTGGGCCCTTTAATGGGCCTATCACCCGAGCGGAGCAGAATCAAAAAGACACAGGATGGCAATCCTGCATTGCAGGAACATTTACCATAGCCAAGGTTTGGGAGAAACCGAAATGTCCATCAACAGAACAACGCACAAAGAAGAAGAGGTCCATGTATACAGTGGAATATTAGCCATGGAAAAGAATGAGACAGTACCGTTTGCACCACCATAGAAGGACCTAAAGATCATCACCCAGCTTGAAGTAAGAAAGAAACCAAAAGACAGATATCCTATGACATCACTTCTAGTTGTTACCTAAAAATTGATACCCAAGAACTTATTTCCAAGAGAAGGACACGCATGGATTAACAAAACAAAATTATGTTTAACCAAATGGAAAGGTGTAAGGCATGGATGAATGAGGATATGGGGGTTAACAGACATGTACCAATACATATGAAATATATAATCACAAAATCCCTATGAAATACCAGGAGAGGTCTACTCAACACTCTGTATTAACCTACATGGGAAAAGATCCAAAGATGAAGAGATAGATCCATAGACATAATAAACCGGATTCTGTACACCTAGAACACGTACAACATTTTAATCTAATTTGCTCTGATAATAAATAAAAATTAAATTGGAAAAACAAACAAGAAGTAAGGAGATATAAGCTCTTGGGGATTTGCCCTGGCACATTCTACTCTAATTTGCAGCTCACTAATACGATTTCCAGGAAGGCTCTGTTGCCCAAAAACGCAGAGTTCGAAATGCAGAAATGCTGCCGACTTGTGGCCATTTCCCACAAGAGGGGCTTTAAGCCCACAGCTAATGGTCACTTAACATTCACAAGGACTCAGGGCTGTAAAGGACACCTGCCCTCAAAAAATGTCCTGAGCTAGGGAATGGCCAAAAAAATCAAAACAGGCAAATGTTTCAAGAAGATAGTATGAAGAGGTAAGTTTTACTCACTCTTTTTTTTTAAAAAAGGAAAAGGATAAAAGCTCAACATCAGGAATTATTAGACTCATGCAAATCTAATCTACAAAATGGTTTCAACTCACACCAGTCGACCGACCATCAGCAAAAAGTCTAGAAACAATATATGAATGCTGAAGGGGTTTTTGAGAACTGTGTACCCTCTAGCTGCTGGTGAGATGTAACGTGATAAGAGCCAATAATGAGAACAGAAAGGAGCTGCAGGGAAAAGTAAAATTTGATATACCAGTTGATCCAGCAGGCCCACCGCTGGGCCTCTCACCTGAGAAGACCAGAATCGAGAAGACACAGGCTGCAACAGCTGCACTGCAGCCATATTCACGATAGAGAAGACATGGAAGCAACCAAAATGTCCATCAACAGATGAATGGATAAAGAAGAAGTGGTCCACGTACACAATGGAATGTTAGCCATGGAGACCAGTGAAACACTGCTCTTTCAGGCACCATAGATGAGCCAAGAGATAATCACGGAACATGAGGTAAGTCGGAAAGCAAACGACATATATCCTAGGCTATCACTTATAGGCGTTATATGACAACTGACACAAATGAACATATTTCCACAGAGAAAGACACTCACAGACTTAGAAAACAAACTATGCCTATCTAAAAGGAAAGGTGGTGGGAATGGATAAATTAAGATTAGGGTTACCATACGTATACAAATACATATTAAATACATACAACAAAAAACTGACCATATAGTAACGGAGGTCTCCGCAAAACTCTGTAATAATTTACATGGGAAGACGATCTGTACGTGAATATATATATATATATATATATATATATATATAAAATGTGCAAATATATATATATATATATAAAATGTGCAAATGAACCAGAGCGTGTACACCTTGGACAAACAACATTCTAATCATTACTCCGATTAAAAAAATTAAAACAATGAACAAGGAGTAATGAGACATAAACTTGCGGGGTTTTTTCCTGGCACATTCCATTCAAATTTACAACCTAGGAAAACAACTTCCAGAATGGCTCTGCTGCCCTAGTAACCAGATTTGGTAATGGAGAAATGCTGCTGCCTTGTGGCCGTTTTCCACAACAGCAGCTTAAACCCAGTGCTAATGGTCATTAATTATTAACAATCATTGCAGGCCTGTAAATGACACCTGCCCTCCAAAAAAATCCTGGGGTCGAAAATCCACCAGAAATCTCTCAAGGAGGGCAACCTTTCAACAAGACACTTCCAAGAGGTATATTGTACTCACACCATTTTCTTTCTTTTTTTTCTTTTTTAAACAGAAAAGAAAAAGGCCTGGAAAAATGATAAATTTTAGGAATTTTTAAAGACAGGAAAACCCAAATTACAAAAACCTATCAGCTCACACCAGTCAGAATGGCCGTCATCAAAAATGCTGCAAACAATAAATGCTGAAGGGATCGTGGAGAAATCGTACCCTCAGTTCTAAGGGGGATGTGGTAAGAGCCACTAATGAAAACACAATGGAGGTGCTTTGAAAAGGTAAACATTGAGCTACCAGTGAATCAAGCCTAGCCACTGCCAGACCTATCACCTGAGAAAATGAGAATCAAAATGTCATAGGCTGGCAAACCTGCACTCCAGCAATATTTACCATAGTCAACACTTGGAAGCAACGAAAATGTCCATTCAACAGAGGAATGCACAAAGAAGAATTGGTACATGTACACAATGAAATATTAGCCACGGAAAACAATGAAACACTGGTATTTGAATCACCACAGTTGAGCTTGGAGATAATCACAGAACATGAGGTAAGTCAGAAAGCAAAACACCTATATCCTATGATATCAGTTATAGGCGTTGTCTAATAACTGACACAAATGAACATATTTCCACAGAGAAAGACACTCACAGTCTTAGAAAAAGGTATGCTTATCTAAAAGGAAAGGTGGTGGGAATTGAAAAATTAATAGTAGCGTTATCATACGTATACAAAAACATATTATATATATATATATCAAAAAGACTGACCATATAGCAAGGGAGGTCTACGGAACACTCTGTAATATTTTACATGGGAAGAGTATCTGTACATGAGTAGACATACATAATGTACAAATTAACCCGATTGTATACACCTAGGACAAACAATATTCTAATCATTACCCTGATTTAAAAAATTTAAAAAACCAAGCAGAAGTAATGAGACAGAAACTTATGGGCGTTTCTCCTGGCACATTCCATTCTAATTTACAACCTAGGAAAACGACTTTCAAAAAGGCTGTGCTGTCCTAGTGCCCAGATTTGGGAATGGAGAAATGCTGCCCCCTTGTGGCCGTTACCCACAACAGCAGCTTTAAACCCAGTGCTAATGGTCACTAAATATTCACCAAACTATCAGGCCTGTAAATGACACCTGCCCTCCAAAAAAATCCTGGGGTCGAAAATCGACCAAAATTCAAAAGTGGGCAACCTTCCAAGAAGCCAATTTCAAGAGGTATATTTTACTCACATTTTTTCTTTTTTTTTTTAACAGAAAAGAAAAAGGCATGGGAAAATGTTGAATTTTAGGAATTTTTAAAAACATGCAAACCCAAATTACAAAAACCTACCAGCTCACAGCAGTCAGAATGGCCATTAGCAAAAATGTTGCAAACAATAAATGCTGAAGGGATTGTGGAGAAATGTGTAAATTCAGTTCTAAGGGGGACGTGGTAAGAGCCACTAATGAAAACACAATGGAGATGCTTTGAAAAGGGAAACATTGAGCTAGTAGTCAATCAGTCTCACCCACTGCTGGGCCTATCACCCACTGCTGGGCCTATCACCCACTGCTGGGCCTATCACCTATCACTTTTTGATGAGAATCAAAAAGTCACAGGCTGGCAATCTTGCACTCCAGTAATATTTAACATAGCCAACACTTGGAAGCAACGAAAATGTCCATCAACAGAGGAATGCACAAAGAAGAAGTGGTCCATGTACACAATGGAATATTCCTTTAATAAAATTTATAAATTAAATTTAAAACCAAACAAAAGTAAGGAGACAAAAGCTTCTGGGGGTTTATCTGGGCACATTCCACTCTAATTTATAGCAGAGGAACACCACTGGTTGGAAGGTCTATTTTCCTAGTACCAGCGTGTGGAATGAAGAAAGGATGCAGCACTCTGGCCCTTAACTGCAAAAGCAGCTTTAAAGCCTGTGCTAATGGTCACTTCATGTGAACAAGCACTGCAGGGCTGTAAATGAAACCTGCCCTCAAAATGTCTTGTAGTAGCTAATGGCCAAAATTTTCAAAATGTGACACATACTTTAAGAAAACACTTTGAAGAACTAACCTGTAATCACAGTTTGAAAAATAAAAAGGACATGCAATAAAGCTCAATTTCAATGGATTATGAGTCACATGCAAATTCAACCACAAAGAGGTATCAGCTCATACCAGTCAGAATATCCATCAGCAAGAAAACTACAGACAATAAATGCTGAAGGTGTTGTGGAGAAATGCATACCCTCAAGTTTACGTGGGATAAAACATGGAAAGAGCCACTAAGGAGAACAGAATGGAGGTGCCTTTAAAAGGTAAACACTGAGCTACTATATGATACAGGAGGCCCACTCCTGGGCCTATAATATAAGAAGACAGAATTGGAAAGACACAGGCAAGGAAATGTGCATTGCAGCAGTATTACAATATCCAAGATATGGAGGCAACCAAAAAGTCCTTCAAGTGGTGAGTGGAGAAAGAAGAACTGGTACATGTACAGATGGAATATTAGCTAGGTAAAAAAAATGAAACAATGCCATTTGCAGCACCATAGATGATTTTAGAGGTAATCGGCAAATTGTACTAAGTCACATAGCAAAAGACACATATCCTATAATATCACTTATAGGTGTTACCTAAAAATTGATACCAATGAAGATATTTCCACAGAGAAAGGCAATCACAGATTCATTAAACAAAGTTATGATTCACCAAATGGACAGCTGTGAGGATTGGATACATTAGGATATTGGAGTTAACACAGATATAGAAACACATGTGAAGTATATAATCACCAAAGACCTACGGAATACCAAGAGAAGACTACTCAACATTGTGTCATAACCTACATTAGAAAATGACCCAAAGAAATATAGATTCATGTATATGTGTAAAAGAACCACATCTTGCACACCTAGAACAAACAAAACATTTTAATCAAGTTTGCTCTGATAAAAAATAAAAATTAAATTAATAAAACAAGAAGTAATGAGATATAAACTTAAGGGGCTTTTTGCTAGCACATTGCATTCTAATTTACAACCAGAACACGACTTCCATTAAAGTTCTGTCATCACTAATAAAGCTGCTTTATAAGCAATGTTGAAGGTAGCTTAAAAGAAGTCTCACTAATTACTGATAGTAAGAAGAATACAAACAAAAGTAAAAATCTCACTGCAAAAAGTATAGAGTAAGGGTTGTAGACCAAACACTTATCAAACTTTTGTAAAGAATAAAAGACAACAGTACTATGATTTTTTTTAAAAACAGAGGGCTTAGATAAATCAGAAATGAAAGAGATGATGTTACAACAGACACCACAGAAATACAAAGTATCCTAAGATACACACAGGGTAACTCAGGGCTCAGACTGGACAGAGCTCACTCTCCATTCCTCTGTACATGACTTACAGGAGCCTCAGGAACTGAGGAGGGGGTCCTTGACGGGAGGCACAAGATAGAAGATGTTAGGCATTAACATGACTGTGTTTATGTTAAACATGCCTGAACTACATTCACATGAGATGGTTTGTCCTGTATGTACATCAGCACCTTTAGTCTGAACTGCAGATCTTTAGCTTCACCACCTCTGCTGACAGCATTAGCTTCACCTGCTGTGGACTGTCTACTATAGGATTTCTAGAACCACAAAGCATTGAAGCTTCACAGGACCCAGAGTCTGTGCCACTCCACTCAGAGTCTCAACTGCTCTCAGAGACTCAGAGTCTCAACAGAGACTCCACTCTTGGAGGGCACACACAAAGTAGTTTGCACAACAGGACCCAGGGGAAGGAGCAGTGATCCCATAGGCAAATGACCAGACTTACCTGCTAGTTTTAGAGGGTCTCCTGCAGAGGCAGAGAGTGGCTGTGGCTCACCACGGGGACAATGACACTGGCAGCAGAAGTTCTGGGAAATACTCCTTGGCGTTAGCCATCCCAGAGTCCGCCATTAGCCCCACCAAGAGCAAGGTAGGCTCCAGTGCTGGGTCACCTCAGGCCAAACAACCAACAGGGAGGGAACCCAGCCCCATGCATCAGGAGAAAAATGGATTAAACTTTTTATTAAAGTTTTATATAATCCACAGACAAGCAGATTAAACCTCTGCCCACCAGAGCAACACCCAGCTCTACCCACCACCAGTCCCTCCCATCAGGAAGCTTGCACAAGCCTTTAAGATAGACTCATCCACTGGAGAGAAGAGAGCAGAAGCAAGAAGAACTACAATCTTGCAGCCTGTGGAAGGAAAACCACATTCACAGAAAGATAGAGAAAATGAAAAGGCAGAGGACTTTATACCAGATCAAGGAACAAGATAAATCCTCAGAAACACAACGAAATGAGGTAGGGATAGGCAACCTTCCAGAAAAAGAATTTGGAATAATGATAGTGAAGATGATCCAAGACCTTGGAAAAGAATGGAGGCAAAGATTGAGAAGATGCAAGAAATGTTTAACAAAGATCTAAAAGAATTAAGGAAAAAACACCTAGAAGAATTAAAGAACAAACAAACAGAGATGAACAATACAATAACTGAAATGAAAAATTCACTAGAAGGGATCAGTAGCAGGATACCTGTGGCAGAAGAACGGATAAGTGACCTGGAAGACGGAAAGGTGGAAATCACTGCTGTGGAACAGAATAAAGAAAAAGAATGAAAATAAATGAAGACACCCTAAGAGACCTCTGGGACATTAAACACAACAACATTTGCATTATACAGGTCCTAGACGGAGAAGAGAGAGAGAAAGGTCCCGAGAAAATATTTGAAGAGATTATAGTTGAAAATTTCCCTAGCATGGGAAAAGAAATAGCCACCCAAGTCCAGGAAGTGCAGAGAGTCCCAGGCAGGATAAACCAAAGGAGAAGAATGCCAAGACACATAGTAATCAAAGTGACAAAAATTAAAGACAAAGAAAAATTACTGAAAGCAGCAAGGGAAAAATGACAACATACAAGGGAACTCCCATAAGGTTAACAGCTGATTCCTCAGCAGAAAACCTAGAAGCCAGAAGGGAGTGGCATGATAAATTTAAAGTGATGAAAGGGAAGAACCTACAAGCAAGAGTACTTCACCCAGAAAGGATCTCATTCAGATTTGACGGAGAAATCAAAAGCTTTACAGGCAAGCAAAAGCTAAGAGAATTCAGCACCACAATACCAGCCCTACAACAAATGCTAAAGAAACTTCTCTAAATGGGAAACACAAGAGAAGAAAAGGACCCACTAAGACAAACCCATAACAATTAAGAAAATAGTAATAGGAACATACATATTGATAATTACCTTAAATGTGAATGATTAAATGCTCCAACCAAAAGACACAGGCTCCTTGAATGGATACAAACACAAGACCCATATATATGCTGTCTACAAGAGACCCATTTCAGACCTAGGGACACATACAGACTGAAAGTGAGGGGATGGAAAAATATATTCCATGAAAATGAAAATCAAAAGAAAGCTGGAGTAGCAATACTCATATCAGATAAAATAGATTTTAAAATAAAGAATGCTACAAGAGACAACGAAGGACAGTACATAATGATCAAGGGATCAATCCAAGAAGATAAAACAATTATAATTATATATATACCCAACATAGGAGCACCTCAATATATAAGGCAACTGCTAACAGCTATAAAAGAGGAAATCGACAGTAACACAATAATAGCGGGGGACTTTAACACCTCATTTAAACCAATGGAGATCACCTAGGCAGAAAATTAATAAGGAAACACAAGCTTTAAATGATACAATAGACCAGATAGATTTAATTATATTTATAGGACATTCCATCCAAAAACAGCAGATTACACGTTCTTCTCAACTGCACACAGAACATTCTCCAGGATAGATCACATCTTGTGTCACAAATAAAGCCTCAGTATATTTAAGAAAGCTGAAATCATATCAAGCAGCTGTTCCAACCACAATGCTATGAGATTAGAAATCAATTACAGGGGGAAAAAAACGTGAAAAACAGAAATAGAGGCTAAACAATACGTTTCTAAATAACCAAGAGATCACTGAAGAAATAAAAGAGGAAATCAAAAACTACCTAGAGACAAATGACAACAAAAACACGATGATCCAAAACCTATGGGATGCAGCAAAAGCAGTTCTAAGAGGGAAGTTTATAGCAATACAAGCCTACCTCAAGAAACCAGAAAAATCTCATATAAACAATCTAACCTTACACCTAGAGGAACTACAGAAAGAAGAACAAAACCCAAAGTTAGTAGAAGGAAAGAAATCATAAAGATCAGAGCAGAAATAAATGAAATAGAAACAAAGAAAACAATAGCAAAGATCAATAAAACTAAAAGCTGGTTCTTTGAGAAGATAAACAAAAATGATAAATCTTTAGCCAGACTCAAGAAAAAGAGGGAGAGGCCTCAAATCAATAAAATTAGAAATGAAAAAGGAGAAGTTACAACAGACACCAAAGAAATACAAAGCATCATAAGAGACTACTACAAGCAACTCTATGCCAATAAAATGGACAACTGGAAGAAACGGACAAATTCTTCGAAAGGGATAACCTTCCAAGACTGAACCAGGAAGAAACAGAAAATAAGAACAAACCTATCAAAAGCAATGAAATTGAAACTGTGATTAAAAATCTTCCAACAAACAAAAGCCTAGAACCAGAGGGCATCACAGGTCTATTCTATCAAACATTTAGAAAAGAGCTAACACCCAACCTTCTCAAACTCTTCAAAAAAAACTACAGGGGAAGGAACACTCCCAAACTCATTCTATGAGGCCACCATCACCCTGACACCAAAACCAGACAAAGATACTACAAGGAAAGAAAATTAGAGACCAATATCACTGATGAATATACATGTAAATATCCTCAACAAAATAGCAAACAGAATCGAACAACACTAAAAGGATCATACACCATGATCAAGTGGGGTTTTTCCCAGGGATGCAAGGATTCTTCATGATACACAAATCCATCAATGTGATACACCATATTAACAAATTGTAGAATAAAAGCATATGATCATCTCAATAGATGCAGGAAAGGATTTTGAGAAAATTCAACACCGATTTATGAAAAAACTCTGCAGAGTGTGGGCACAGAGGGAAACTACCTCAACATAATAAAGGCCATATATGACAAACCCACAGAAAACATCATTCTCAATGGTGAAAAACTAACAGCATTTCCTCTAAGATCAGGAACAAGACGAGGATGTCCACTCTCACCACTATTATTCAACATAATTTTGGAAGTCCTAGCCTTGGCAATCAGAGAAGAAAAAGAAATAAAAGGAATACAAATTGGAAAAGTAGGAGTAAAACTGTCACTGTTTGCAGATGACATGATACCATAGATGGAGAATCCTAAAGATGCCACCAGAAAACTACTAGAGATAATCAATGAATGTGGTAAAGTTGCAGGATACAAAATTAATGCACAGAGATCTCTTGCATTCCTATACACTAACAATGAAAGA
>NW_021703767.1:108965054-108968190 GCF_005190385.1 Monodon monoceros | reverse complement strand
ATCTATGACAAAGGAGGCAAGGATATACAATAGAGAAAAGACAGTGTCTTCAGTAAGTGGTGCTGGGAAATCTGGACAGCTACATGGAAAAGAATGAAATTAGAACACTCCCTAACACCATACACAAAAATAAACTCAAAATGGATTAGAGACCTAAATGTAAGACCAGACACTATAAAACTCTTAGAGGAAAACATAGGCAGAACACTGTATGACATAAGTCACAGCAAGATCCTTTTTGACCCACCTCCTAGAGAAATGGAAATAAAAACAAAAATTAAAAAATGGGACCTAATGAAACTTAAAATCTTTTGCACAGCAAAGGAAAACATAAACAAGACAAAAAGACAACCATCAAAATGGGAGAAAATATTTTCAAATGAAGCAAATGGCAAAGGATTAATCTCCAAAAAGCAGCTCATGTAGCTCAATATCACAAAAACAAACAACCCAATCCAAAAATGGGCAGATAAACTAAATAGACATTTGTCCCAAGACGACATACAGATGGCCAAGAGGCACATGAAAAGCTGCTCTACATCACTAATTATTACAGAAATATAAACCAGAACTACAATGAGGTATCACCTCACACCAGTTAGAATGGGCATCATCAGAAAATCTACAAACAACAAATGCTGGAGAGGGTATGGAGAAAAGGGAACCCTCTTGCACTATTTGTGAGAATGTAAACTGATACAGTCACTATGGAGAACAGTATGGAGGTTCCTTAGAAAACTAAAAATAACCCATGACCATATGACCCAGCAATCCCACTACTGGGCATATACCTAGAGAAAACCATAAATCAAAAGACACATTCACCACTATGTTCATTGCAGCACTATTTACAATAGCCAGCTCATGGAAGCAACCTAAATGCCCATAGACAGATGAATGGAAAAGATGTGGTACATATATAAAATGGAATATTACTCAGCCATATAAAGGAAAGAAATTGGGTCATTTGTAGAGACGTGGATAGATCTAGAGACTGTCATACAGAGTGAAGTAAGTCAGAAAGAGAAAAACAAATATTGTATATTAACGCATACATGTGGAACCTAGAAAAATGGTACAGATGAACCAGTTTGCAAGGCAGAAATAGAGACACAAATGTAGAGAACAAATGTATGGATACCAAGGGGGGAAAGTGGCGGGGTGGTGGTGGTGGGATGAATTGGGAGACCGGGATTGTCATATATACACTTATATGTATAAAATAGATAACCAATAAGAACCTGCTGTATAAAAAAAATAAATAAAATTAAATTTAAAAAATAAATAATATTTTAAAAAACAGAAAAAAGTTCTTTCCTTCCCATAGACATATTTATATGAATGAATTATTTCCATGCTTATATCTATAAATACAAGAAGAGGAATAAAACCTACCTTGAACCAAAAAAGAAAAAAAGAAAAAAGAGAAAAAACAGAACCCACTGGTCATACAGAGGAAAACGCTATCAGGGCACTTGCTCCACTGGTAAACAATTCTGAAGTTGGTCAGAGGTGGGGAATCGTCTCCCATGCAGCCAACAGTCCCCCCTCCAGGAGCGTCCTCATTGCAAAGCTGGGGGACCGTGAGGAGGCGTCTCTGAGTAAACGTGAGCTGAGCCACAGGCCAGCTGCTGCTGAACTGTTCCCACCCTTCCCAGGTAAAACACCTGAATAGGTACAAGGACTTGAAAGCCTAGAGGAAGGGCCGTGGAGCCACACCAGTGACAGCACGCAGGCCGACTTGGTGCCTGCAGGCCAGCCAGGATGGTTCTGGCCCCGGGAGCTCTTCTGGAAGCTTTCCATTTCCCTGCCTGACATACCCCTCCTGTCATGGCCCCCACTGCTTTTTTCCCTCCTCACCTCTGCCCAGGAGAAATTCCAGTGGCAGGTATGGGTGACACATCCTCTTCTTTAGCAGGTGGCAGCCCGGCAACTCCTGCAGAAAGTCCAGCAGAGCCCCACTCACACTGGGCCACCCACAAAGCCGTGGCCCCTCACTCTCTCCCACCAGCCCAGCCCCGACACTGCTGACAGGGTAGAGAATATGGCGTCAGGCACAGCTGCAGGGGCTCTTGCTGCCTGGAGATGTGTTTATATTGACCTCAGCCCAGGCACACCTGGGGAGGGCTGGCCGGCAGGGTCAGGCTGCCCAGGTCAGCCAATCCTCACCCCTCAGGGGCTCAGAGTGGCAGAAAATGGGCCTTACGGCACCGGCCAGGTCTAAGGAACAGGTGTGGCGTCCTGAGAGTCAGGCTAGACAAGGGGTTGTAGCCCTGGCTTGTTTTCTAATCATTTCATCCGGTCCATGAGTGGGAAACAACTTCAAGAAGACGCTCTCCTAATGAGAGGAAACCAGGAGGCAGGGAGAGGAGGGGTGGTGGGTGGAGACAGAGGCCTAGTGCCCCGGCTGCAGTGGAAGCCTCTGGAAGACCAGGCGGAGGGAGGTCGCACGGACAGAAGCCCAGGGTCACAAACCTGTCGGAGCTGCTGTTTGTTAGTTCAAGTCCTTCTCTGGGGTGCTCTGGGTCAGCTCTGAGCGACAGGTGAGCTGGGGGTGCTCTGCAATGAGGGCTATGTGCACGGTTCCTGTGTGCCCAGCCCTGCTGGGGTACCTGCCCAGGGGAACTCCATATCCTGGGAGGGGCCTGCCCCGTGGGCTGCTGGGTACCTGCCCAGGTGAGCTCCATATCCTGGGAGGGGCCTTCCCATGAGAGCTCCGTGGGCTGCCGGGTACCTGCCCAGGTGAGTTCCATATCCTGGGAGGGCCCTGACCATGAAAGCCCTGTGGGCTGCTGAGTACCTGCCCAGGTGAGCTCCAAATCCTGGGAGGGGCCTTCCCATGAGAGCCCCATGGGCTGCTGGGTACCTGCCCAGGTGAGCTCCATATCCTGGGAGGGCCCTGACCACGAGAGACCCTTGGGCTGCTGCTGACCTGGTAAACTACGTCAGGACAGTCAGTGAAGCCACCGAGGATATACATCCAGTAGTTCCTAATTCCTACACCCTGCTGGTCATTCTACCATCCACCAGGACATGCTATTGTGTATTAGACTTCAATGATGCCTTCTTCTGTATTCCATTAGTCCCAGAGTCACAAGAAATTTTGGCTTGTGAGTGGCAGGACTCAACATACAAC
>NW_021703767.1:108940349-108964954 GCF_005190385.1 Monodon monoceros | reverse complement strand
AGTCACAAGAAATTTTGGCTTGTGAGTGGCAGGACTCAACATACAACAAAAACAATACTGCTGGGCCGTCCTGCCCCAAGGGTTCAAAAATTCCCACACCATCTTTGGGGAAACGTTAGCTAAAGACCTAAAAGATCTACCTCTGGAGAAGGGAACCCTTCTTCAATGTGCAGACGACATTCTGATCACCAGCCCTACTAAGGAGGTCTCTGAACTATGTAGCCAATAAAGGATAGAAGGTGTCCAAGAAAAAGGCTCAGATATCAGAGACTAAGGTGACCTGCCTGGGCTTCATTCTCACAGAAGGTCGGAGAAGCCCATCCCAGGAAAAGGAAGAAGCCATTTGAAGCCTTACCCCTTCTAAAACTAGAAGACAGCTTAGGGGTTCCTGGGGAGGCCGGGGATTGCTGCATCTGGATCCCTAACTACAGTCTAATAGCTGGGCCTCTATATGAAACACTGAAAGGAAAAGACGAGGATCCTTTTGAATAGAATCCAGAAGCGGCCTTTCAAGAATGGAAAGAGCAGTTAATTCAGTACCTTGCCCTGGACCTCCCTAATGTAGCTAAACCCTTTGACCTTTACATTCCCGGTCAAAGGTGAATTGCCCTTGGAGTATTAGTGCAAAAACTGGGACCACTTGAAATGGAGCAACGCAAGAATGCCCTCCAGGTAGGATAAACTACGGTCACCAAGGGCTTGACCCGCCGCCTCATCCGGACAGGATACTGGGAGTATCTAAAAACCTGGAAATCAGCAGCCCGCAAGGCCAGCTCCCTCCTAAGGGAAAAGGACCCCACGTGGTGATCCTAACCACCCACCATGCCCTGGAGTTGCAGGGGTCGCTCCGTGGGCACACTGACCTCGGGTGAGGAGGCCCTCAAACTTCAACCTCCAGAGAGACAACTGGCGGCAACGGGCCCCCATGCCGACTCGTGTGACCATCACATGACCTGGAGCTTCTCTCAGAAAACAACAAGAGTGTGCCCCAAAAGAGCAGACTACTGCCTGCAGGACTTACTGCACCCAGAGGGGAGCTAATAAGCTTGGTGGGGGAACCACATGTCACACTGTCACCATAGAAAAGCCTACAGACACCGCTGACGGCGGCCAATAAGACCGGCTGGACTCCTGGCTACTTCAAAAGCCCGTTGACTCAGTGGCTGTCATGGTTCTGGATCACCACCGGCCCTGGACTGTCTGGGAGTTGAGCAGGCAGGGCTCTGACACCTGGTGCTGTTTGTACGTTAATTCAGGGGCCTAACTGAAGAAAGCGCAGACTACTGGGCAGAGCATCTAGGCTGGCAGAAACCGTCAGCCTAAGGTGGCCGAACAAATGTTGGGCAGGGTAAAACCGGCCCCACCAGCGTCTCTGTGCATCTCTTTCCTGGACCCTTAAAGGTCATTGGAATCTATAACACTTCCAATGCTGGTGTTCAGGTGGACGAGCCCTTTAGGAGGAGGCCTGGGGACAATCAACCTCACCTGGAGGCTGCTGGGGAGAAGTTCAGCCCCTCCCCCCCGGGTATGAGGACTCCCAACTCAGCACGAAGCAGTTACAGAACAGGGGTCTGCACCCTCAGCACCCCAAGAATGAGGAACGGGACAAAAGGCAGAGGAGGGGTTTGTCCCAGGCAAAGCCCATTAAAAATTCCTGGGAGATAGAAATAGAATCTGGGCAATAAAATAAAGTCTAACCTTTTTTTCCTTTCTGCTTTGTCTAATTTCACCTGCTCCTAGGGTTCTGCATGCAGAGATCCCACACCCGGCACTTCAGACCATATTTCCTAGTACAAAATGGCTGGGCCGACACCTCAGCTCACGGGCCCGGTGCAGACTCCGCGACATAGAGCCTGAGCTCCAGCCAACCCGGCCCTCGAGAGCTCCGCCCTCTCCCTCCCGCTGACGCTGACGGGATCCCTACACAGCAGCCCAGCCCACAGCCCGCGGGGGAGTGCACGCTCTCACCTCTCCATTCTCTGATCAAAATATAAAGTTTCCTTTGCTTCCGAACCGAACTCAGTCTCGATCTGTTGGCTCCAATGACACTGGGCAGGGGGATCCTTCTTGGGGCCCACTCTGGAGGACCAGTAACGGAAGTTGAGAACATTGTAACTTCAATGAACAGATGTGTGAGCCAAACTGTAATTAACATAGAGCAGTGTATAAGGCTCGTGTAAAATAAGATGTTTCTAACACTTCCAGTTGATATTTCCATCACTTTATTATAAGCAAGTTCAGTGGAGGGGTTTGTGTTATTTGTCAGGTCAACATTAGAGAAATGACGTGATTTCTTTCCAACGATGTACATCTAATAATCTTGGCTGAAGCTTCAATCTTGTTTTGAATGCTTTTCCATTGAAAATGATACCTCTCTTTCACGTCCCCATTTCTGAGAAGGATAAAATCTTATAACTTATTATTACCAAAGGGGAAACACGGGACAGGATAAATTAAGAGTTTAGGATTAACACATACACACTGCTATGTATAAAATAGATCCTCAACAAGGAACTACTGTATAGCACAGGGAACTACACTCAATATTTTGTAATAACCTATAAGGGGAAATAATCTGAAAAAGAATAGATATCTATATCTACATCATCTATCAACGACAGATAAAATGTAACCTAAAGGAGGCCAATGGTGAGCGCTTCTGACCCTGAAGATTTCAATCATCTAAAGCTCTGACTCTGCCTACTGCCCAAGGCCCTTAATGAACATACATGTACCCGTAGCTTAAAAATTTCCAGTTTGGGGTTCGAGGAGACACTGATTTGGAAAAGTCCCTGGTGTTCTCCTTACATGAAAGCGACTATACCTACACCTAAAACATGCCTGTGACACCCAGAAGATGGTACACCATTTGATCGGGGAGAGTTTGGAAAAGACACGTCATCTCCTCATCTCCAGGTAGTCGGGTTCACCCTTCCAGCCTCTTTCCTAACAATCTAGACACTTGGGGATGTCAGCAACTTCAACATCCTCTTGAGCACAGTTTGGAAATTGTCCAGAGGATGAAGCAGAAGGAGGAGAAACAATGAGAGACAAGCCATAGGTGTTTGGACACACACATGCCATTCTAATTTCCCATCAGGAAGACGAATTGACCAAAGGCTAAGATTCCCCACGGAAACAGAATAGGGCTTGAGGAAATTCCGTTGTTTTGTGGCCAGTTCCCAAAAATAAAAGTTGAAAAATGGAACTCAGGGGCACTAAAATTCACGAGTTATAAAGGACAACTATTGTCCAAAAATATATTGAGGTAAGGCAATGAAGAGGATTTGAAAGCAAGGCAGAATTGCAGGAAACAGTTTACAAGAGGTAGATTGGACTCGCCTTAAAGGCACATGAAAAGGGGCACAATTTCCAAAATGATGGAGTTGGCCAAAAAGTGCGTATGCGTTTTTCCCTGAATATATTCAGGAAAAAATGCATACGCACTTTTTGGCCACCCAAACAAGCGGGGAATGCAAAACCGCACTACAAAAAAATCTCACTTTCCACCGGTCAAAAGGGCTATTCGAAAAAAGTGTAAAAACCTCAAATGCAGGACAGGCCGTGGAGAACAGGGAGCCTTGTTACGCTGATGGGTGGGATGTAAATTGCCGACAGCCACTCTGGAGAAGTGTACGGTGTTTCCTAAAACATCTAAGAAACATAGCTACAGAGCATAAGGGACTTCCACTCATGGGTGTATATCTTGGGAAAACTAAAAATCAACAAGACACAGGCACCCCAAAGTTTAGGGCTGCTCTGTTTACAAGAACCTTGACTTCAGTACACCTTAAATATCCCAGAAAAGAGAAAAATGGATAAAGAAGTTGTGGTACTTATGTACAATGAAATATCACTCAGTCTTGAAATCAATGTCATAAGGCCAGCAGCAGCATAATGAGTGGATTTAGGTACGATGATTCTAAGTGAAATAAGCCACACAGAAAAAGAAACATAAGATATCACTTATAGAGGGAATGTAAAAATCGCTACACATGAACTGAATTAGGAAACAGAACAGAGTCACACATTTAGAAAACATACTTATGCCTGCTTAAGGGGAAAGGTGAGGTGGGGTGATGCATAACACAAGAGTTTGAAATTAACACAGATCCAGTTCCATAAACCAAATATGTAATAGACAAGACCTCCTTCTTGCTCAATGAACTGGACTCAACACCCCCTATTCACCGCAGGAGAATATATCCGACGAGAAAGAATCTTAAAACCTATGTATTGATATCTCTCTGTAAGTGAATCAAGGGTGTGTAAAAGGCATAAACACAGCAGTGAAAATCAGCAAAACCCCATTATAAAAATAAATTTCAAACACAAAACACAAAGACAGTGAAAGAGAGATAAATTCTTACAAAATTCGTTCAGGGTTGTGGTGCAAGCTGAATTGACCACATCTAGACCCACAGCTGGATGAGACATAAAGCTGGACACTCTTGGGGCTGAGAGGATTGGTGAGGTTGCGTGAGCACATGCAGACCCCCTTTAAAATAATACTGCGTCGTACCCATTCCATGGGCCCCAAATCTCCAGGGTCAAGGGAATCTTCCTACAGCTAAAACATGCATGGGATACCCAGAGGATGGTACACTGTGTGATTTGGAAAGGTTTCTAAAACTCACCTCATTTTTCATCTCCTGGTGCACGGGTTCGCCATTCCAGCCCCTTTACTAACAATCTCTCCACTTGGAGAATCAGGACCTTTAACCTGCTGTTTCGTACAGTTTGCATTTTGTCAGGAACTATTACACTAGGTGTAGGTGTTTCGACAGCCACGTGTCACTGTAATTTACCATCAGGAAGAAGATTTAACCGAAGGTTCAGCCTGCCCCCTGGAACCAGAATAGGGCCTGAAGCAATCCTAGGGTTTGTGGCTAGCTCACAAAACAGCCAGTTGAAAAAAGGAGCTCAGAGGCACTGCAATTCACAAACCTGCAGAGTTATAAATGACAACTATGGTCCAAAAATATATTGAGGTAAGGCAACGAAGAGGATTTTAAAGCAAAACAGAATTGAACGAAACAGTTTTCAAGAGGTAGATTGGATTCGCCTTGAAAGCACATGAAAAGCGGCAGAATTTCGACAATGATGCAGTTGGCCAAATGGGGCGTATGCGTTTTTTTCCTTAGTATATTCAGGAAAAAACGCGTACGCCCTTTTTGGCCAACCAAAGAAGCGGGCACTTCCAGTCAGCACTACAAAGAAGTCTCACTTCGCATCGGTCAAAAGACCCATCCCGAAAAAGTGTAAAAACCAGAAATGCGTGACAGGCCATGGAGAAATGGAAGCCTTTACGCTTACGGGTGGGATGTAAATTGCCAACAGCCACTCTAGAGAAGTGTATGGTGTTTCCTGAGACCTCTAAAGAGCAGAGCTACAGAGCATCGGGCACTTCCACTCATGGTCGTATATCTTGGGAAAACCAAAAATCAACAGGACACAGGCACCCCGAAGTTTAGGGCTGCTCTGTTTAAAAGAACCTCGACATCGGTACATGTTATATATCCCAGGAAAGAAAAAAAATGGATAAACAAGTTGTGGTACTTATGTACGATGGAATATCACTCGGCCATGAAATCAATGTCATAAGGCTCGTAGCAGCATAATAAGAGGATTTAGGTACGATGATTCTAAGTGAAATAAGTCACAGAGAAAAAGATACTTATCTTTAGATATCACTTTTAGAGGGAATGTAAAAATCGCTACGCATGAACTGAATTACAAAACAGAACAGAGTCACACATTTCGAGAACACACTTATGGCTGCTTAAGGGGAAAGATGAGGTGGGGTGTTGCATAAAACAAGAATTTGAAATTAGCACAGATACCGTTCCATCAGCCAAATATGTAATAGACAAGACCTACTCATTGCTCAATGAACTGGACTCAACACACCCTACTCACCACAGAAGAATATATCTGCGTAGTAAGAATCTTAAGGAGTATTTACTGATATCTCTCTGTACGTGAATCAAGTGGGTGTAAAGCGGCATAAACACAGCAGTGAAAATCAGCTAAACCCCATTATAAAAATAAATATATTCAGGAAAAACACATACACCCTTTTTGGCCAACCAAACAAGCGGGAAATGCAAATCAACACTACAAAGAAGTCTCACTTCGCCTTCGTCAAAAGGGCCATCCTGGAAAAGTGTAAAACCAGAAATGCAGCAGAGGCCATGGAGAAAATGGAGCCTTGTTATGCTGATGGGGGGATGTAAATAGCCAATGGCCACTCTGGAGAAGTGTATGGTGTTTCCTAAAACACCTAAAAGACAGAGCTACAGAGCATAGGGCACTTCCACTCTTCGGCATATATCTTGGGAAAACCAAAAATTGACAGGACACAGGCACCCCTACGTTTAGTGCTGTTCTGTTTAGAAATGCCTCCACTTCGGTACAACTTACATGTCCGTGGAAGGAAAAAATGGTTAAAGAAGATGTGGTACTTGTGTACAATGGAATATTACTCAGCAATTAAATCAATGAAATAAGGCCCGTTGCGGCAACTCGTGGAGACTGAGGTACGATCATCTAAGTGACGTAAGTCAGACATAAAAAGAGACTTATCATAAGGTATCATTTACAGATGGTATCTAAAAATGGCTACACGTGAACTCAATTACAAAACAGTAATAGAGTCACACATTTAGAAAACACACTTATGGCCGCTAAAGGGGAAAGGTGGGGTGGGGTGATGCATAAACCAGGTGGTTGGAATTAGCATAGATACGGTTCCATAAACAAAATAGGTAATCGACAAGACCTAGTGTATAGCTCAAAGAGCTGGGCTCAGCACACTGTTGTCACCATAAAAGGCTTTATTAGACTGGTAAGAATCTGTAAAAGAATTTATTGATGTCTCTCTTTAAGTGAATCAAGTGGATAGATGTAGAGCAGGAAGGAACACAGTAGTGAAAATCAGCTCTACCCCATTATAAATTTAAATAACAAGAACAACAAAAAAAAGACAGTGAGAGAGAGAGAATTTCTTACAAAATTTATTCAAGGGCTGTGATGCAACCAGGACTGACCACATCCAGACAGACAGCTGGATGGGACCTAAGGCTCTACACTCGTGTGTCTGAGAGGCTTGGTGAGGATGGGACAGCAAATGCAGCACTTTTAGAGTAATACTGCCTGGCCCCCATTCCATAGGTCCCATATCTCCAGGTGCAGGGGACCCTTCCTATAGCTAAACTATGAATGGGATGTCCAGAGGATGGTACACCGCCTGTTCAGGAACAGTTTGGAAAAGTCATCTCATCTCCACTTCTCCTGGTATTCGGCTTCCCCAGCTCCTTTCCTTAGAGTCTCCCCACTTTGGGGAGGCAGCACACTCAACAGCCGGTTTTGCACAGCTTGGAATTTTCCGGGTGAAAAGGGGAACGGGGAAATGGAATGAGACACAAGCCCTAGATGTTTGGACAGGCATATGCCACTCTAGTTTCCTAAACTGGAAGAAGAATTTCCCTATCCTTCAGGTGCCCCAGTAACCGGGATGGGTCTGTAGAAATCCTGCCCCTTGTGGCTGCTTCCCTAAACAACAACTTGAAAACTGGTGCTCAGGGGCACTGCAATTCACAAACATGCAGGGTTGTAATCGACACCTCTAATGGAGTCATTTCTTGAGCCAAGTATTCGTAAAGGCCTTGTAAGCAAGGAAGAATTGCAGGAAAGGGATTTCAAGAGGTAGTTTGCACTCGCCGTTAAAGCACATGCAAAGCTGCTGAACATCGCCAATGATGCAGTTTGCCAAAAAGGCCGTATGCGTTATTCCTTAATATATGCAGGAAAAACCCTTACTCCATTTTCGGCCAACAAAACAGGCGGGCAATGTAAATTAATACTACAAAGAGGTATCACTTCGCACCAGTCAGAATGGCCAAGCTCACAAAGTGTAAAACCTGAAATGCAGGACAGGGCATGGAGAAAAGGGAACCCTGACAAGCTGATGGCGGGAATGTAAATTGCTAACAGCCACTGTGGAAAAGTGGGTGGTGATTCCTTAAAAATCTAAAAAACAGAGCTTCAGAGGATATGGCGCTTCCACTCCTGGGCCTGTATCTTGGAAAAAACGTAAATTGACAAGATCCAGGCACTCCAAATTTATGCAGCCCTGTTTACAAGAGCCTCTACTCGGAAGCTACCTAAACGTCCTTGGAAGGAAGACTGGATAAAGAAATTATGGTAGATATGTACAATGGAGTATTACTCATCCCTGAAATGAATGGAATAAGGCCATTTGCAGCCACTCGGAAGGACCTAGAGACATTCATTCTAAGTGTCATAAATCAGACAATGATAAATATCATATGATATTACTTATCGGTGGAAGCTAACAATTGATACAAGGTACTATCTTACAACACAGAAACAGAGTCCCAGACCTAGAACACAAACTTATGGTTACCAAACTGGAAAGGTGTGTTGGAGGCATAAATCATGAGGTTGGAGTTAGTATATACATATTTACAGAGAGAAAACTTGTAATCAACATGGACCTGCTCTAGAGCACTGGGAACTCTTCTCAACACCCTTTGTAACCTCAATGGGAAAATAATTCTAAAAAGAATGTAGAGTCATCTCTGTATAAATGAATCATGTTGGTGTATATCAAAAACGAACACAACATGGTAAATCAACTATACTCCATTATAAATTTAAAACGAAATTACAGAAAAGAAAACTGATCACTAAATTTGTTTAGTCGCGGTGAAGGTGCTAGTGTCACATCCCTGGACACGGACCCAATTTGGTCCCAAGGCTGGACTGTTGTGTGCCTGAGGACCTCTGGAAGTATGCCAGCTAATTCACCCCTCTTGAACATGTAGTACCTGGTCCCCTCTGCATGGGATCACAATCTCCAGATCTAAGTGTGCCCTCATACTACTAAACCAACCCTCTGACACCCAAAGGATGGTGGATTCTCTGGGTTGGATGACATTTGGAAAATCACCTGGTCTCAATATATCCTGGTGTTTGGGTTCCGACCTCCCGACCCCTTCGTTAGGGTCATCCCACTCTACTAGAAAGCACCCTCAACAGGTGATTTTGCAGGGGTTTATACTTGTTCAGGGGATGAAGGGTAAGGGGGAAGAAAGAATGGGACAGAAGCCCCTACATGTTTGGTCAGGCACATCCCACTCTAATTTAAAACCCAGGAACAGGACTTTCCCTACATCTAAGTTTGTGTCAGTAACCAGAGAGGGACAGTAGAAATCCTGCCGACTTCTGTTTCCCATAACAACAATTCTAAAACTGGACCTTATAGGCACTTCATATTCACAATGCTTGGGGAGCTGTAAATGACAACAGCCCTCAAAAAATGTCTTGGGGGGGCTTTCCTGGTGGCGCAGTGGTGGAGAGTCCGCCTGCCGATGCAGGGGACACGGATTCGTGCCCCGGTCCGGGAAGATCCCACATGCCGCGGAGCGGCTGGGCCCGTGAGCCATGGCCGCTGAGCCTGCACATCCGGAGCCTGTGCTCCGCAACTGGAGAGGCCACAACAGTGAGAGGCCCGCGTACCGCAGAAAAAAAAAAAAAAAGGAAAAAAAATGTCTTGGGGTACATAATCGAAATAGACTTCAAAACAAGGCAACCTTTCAATAACCTTTTTTCAAGGGGCAAATTTTACTCACACTGTTCAAAAGGAAGAAGAACACACATGAAGATGCCCACCATTGCTTTATGTTAGACAAATGCAAATCAGATGTACAAAGAAGTATCACCTGGAACAACTCAGAATAGCCATCATCACAATGTCTACAAAACAGAAATGCTTCAGTGAGTGTGGAAAAAAGAGAAACGTACTACTTATTACTAGTATATTTTAATCCGTATTGGGTCTTCATTGCTGCGCGTGGCTTTTCTATAGTTGCAGCAAGTGGGGACTACTCATCGTTGTGGTACGCAGCCTTCTCTTTGCAGTGGTTTCTCTTGTTGTGGAGCACAGGCTCTAGGCACACAGGCTTCAGTAGCTGTGGCACGTGAGCTCAGTAGTTGTGGCTCGTGGGCTCTAGAGTGCAGACTCAGTAGTTTTGGCACACGGGCTTGCTCTGCGGCATGTGGGATCTTCCTGGGCCAGGGCTCGAACTTGTGTCCCCTCCACTGGCAGGCGGATTCTTAACCACTGCGCCACCAATACTACGCTACTGGTGGCAATGCCAATTGGTAACAGCCGCTATGGAGCACAGAATGGTGGTTACCAGAGTAAGGGGAGGCGGGAGGGATAAGTTGGAAATTGGGATTGACATATACACACCACTATATATAAAAGAGATAACAAATAAGGGCCTACTGTATAGCACAGGGAACTCTACTCAATACTCTGCAATGACCTGTATGGGAAAGGAATCCAAAAAGGATTGGATATATGTATAATTGCTTCACTCTGCTGTGCAGCAGAAAGTTACACATCATTGTAAATCAACTATACTCCAAAAAAATTGAAAATGAAATGAAATGAAATAAAATAAAATAAAATAGAGCTCCCAGATGATCAAGAAAGCTCACTCCTGTGCACATTTCTGGAGGAAAGCATAAATCGAAAAGACACATCTTCCCCAATGTTCACTGCAACACTCTTTACACTAGCAAAGGCATGGAAGCAACCAAAATGACCATCAACATATGAATATAGGTAAAGAATATGTGGTGCATATATATAATGGAATATGACTCAGCCATAAAATAGAAGAAAATAATGCCAATTGCAGTAACATGGATGGACCTAGAGATGATTGTACTAAGTGAGGTAAGTCGGACACAGTAAGACAAATATTGTATCGTATCACTTCTAGGTGGAACCTAAAAATTGATACAAATAAACTAACTTACAAAACAGAGGCAGACTCACAGACTTGGAAAACAAACTTATGGTTACCAAAGGGGAAAGGTGGGCGGTAGGGATAAATCAGGAACTTGGGGTAAACATACGAATAATACTATAGATAACATAGATAAGCAACAAGGACCTACTGTATAGCACAGGGAACTCTACTCAATATTCTGGGAATACCTTTATCAGAAAAGAATCTGAAAAAGAATGAATATATGCATATGTGTAACTGAATCACTTGCTGTGCAGCTGAAATGAACACAACATTGTAAATCAACTATACTCCAATAAAATTTAAATTACAAAATAAAAAATCACCTATATTTCAAAACAAAAAAAAGAATTCCCATATATTTTTATGGCTTGATAGCTTACTTTTTTAGTGCTCAATATTATCCCATTCCCAGAATATATTAATACTATATCATTTCATTCACCTATTGGAGGACACCTTAGTTTCATTCACATTTTGGCAATATTGAATTCAGTTCTATAAATATCCATATGAAGGTTTTCGTCTGGAAGTATGTTTTAAACTACTTTCAGTAAATATCCATGAGAACACTTGCCAGATTGTACAGTAAGGGAATGTTCACTATTATAGCAAGTGTCAATCAGACTACCAAAGTATCTGTATTATTTTTCATTTCCACCAAAAACAAATGACATTTCTTATTGTTCCGCAAACCCTACAGAATTTGCTCTTGTTCACATTTTAGCCATTCTAAGTGTTACGTAGTGGTATGTAATTGTATTTTTAATTTGCTTTTTCATGGCAACATGTAATCTGGATTATTATTCTGTATACTTATATGCATAGTGTCTATTTTCTTTGGTGAGGTGTCCATAAAGTATATTGGTCCACATTTTATTTAGGCTGCTTTCTTTTTTTTCTACCCAATCTGTATTTGTTTTATTTATTTTCGTGCCTTATTGCATTAGCAAGGGCTTGGAGTAAAATATGGAAAAGGAGTCATGAAAGGGGACATCCTTGCTTTTACCTGAACTTAGTGGGAAAGCTTCATGTTTCTGACCATTAATCATGATGTAAGATAAAAGTTTCCTGAAGATCTTTGTTATCAACTCGAGAAAGCTCCAGTCTATTTCTTTAACTGAGAGTTTTTATGAAGAATGGGTGTTAGATTTTTTCAAAGGTCTTCTGAATGTATTGATATGCTAATGATTGTCTTTAGGGTCTTGATATGATGGATATAATTATTTGATTTTAGAATGTTGAACCAGCCTTGCATACCTGGGATTATTCCCTCTCATTCATGATATAAAATTCTCTCAAAATATTGTTGGATTCGATTTGTTAATATTTTGTTGAGGATTTTTGCATTGATGTTCCTGAAAGATATTGGTCAGTTTTCTTTACTATTCATACGTTCCTCTAAGTTTGGATGTTGTGGATTTAGTGTCAGAAATTCATTTGGGGAGATTTTCTCAGTCATTTTTAAAAAATATTTTCTGTTCTTTGTTATCTTTATTCTCCTCCTGCTATACCCATTATGTATAGGTCACAGCATTTTCATTGTTCCACAATTATTGATTACTCTGTTCTGTTGATTTCTTTCCTGCCCATTTTCTCTTTTCTTTTGAGAGTTAAAGATTTCTCTTGACATGTCTTCAAGCTCACAGATATTTCTCCTCAGCCAGCTCTTTGACTGCTAAAACAAAATACGAGAGACTTGGTATTTTATAAACAACAGAATATTATGGTTTTCTCATAATTGCTGAGGCTGAAAAGCTCAAGAACAAGTTCCCAGGGGCTTCCCTGGTGGTGCAGTGGTTAAGAATCTGCCTACCAATAAAGGGGACACGGGTTCGAGCCCTGGTCCGGGAAGACCCCACATGCCATGGAACAACTAAGCCCGTGCACCACAAACACTGAGCCTGTGCTCTAGAGCCCACAGGCCACAACTCCTGAGCCCATGTGCCACAACTACTGAAGCCCGCATGCCTAGAGCCCATGCTCTTAAACAAGAGAAGCCAGCCAGTGATTCCCTGGTGGCGCAGTAGTTGAGAATCTGCCTGCCAATGCAGGGGACACGAGTTCGAGCCCTGGTCTGGGCAGATCCCACATGCCGCGGAGCAACAAGGCCCGTGAGCCACAACTACTGAGCCTGTGCATCTGGAGCCTGTGCTCCGCAACAAGAGAGGCCACGATAGCGAGAGGCCCGTGCATCACGATGAAGAATGGCCCCAGCTTGCCGCAACTAGAGGAAGCCCTCGCACAGAAATGAAGACCCAACGCAGCCAAAAATAAATAATAAATTTTTTTAAAAAAGACAAGCCACCCAATGAGAAGCCTACACACTGCAACAAGACCCAACACAGCCATAACATTAATTAATTAATTAATTTTAAAAGAAAAAGAACAAGTTGCCAGCTGACTTAGTGTCTCGTGAGGGACCAATTTCTGGTTCATAATGCAGATCTCGCTCGGCAATGAAATCATGTAATGGGCATAAGATCTTCTGTGTGCTACATTTATTAGGTCACTAATCCCATGTTTGAGGTCTCTGGCCTCATGACCTAATCACCTCCCAAAAGCCCCACCTCCTAATACCATCAACATGGGAGCTGGGTTTCGAAATTTTAAAATTAGGGGTACAAAGTGTTTACACCATAACAGCGACTACAGAGTTAACTGATTTTTCCTTTCATGTTACAGGTTTGCACATTTATATTTATTATATAATCCCAAAACCCCTGTTGTTTTTGTAAAGATTCTTTTCCCATATACGTCAGTACAGAGCATTGAGTAGAGTTCCCTGTGCTATAAAGCAGGTGCTTATCAATACTTACCTATTTTATATGTAGTAGTGTGTATATGTCGGTCCCAATCTCCCAATTTATCCCTTCCCCACTTATCCCCTGGTAACCATAAGCTTGTTTTCTATATCCATGGCTCTATTTCTGTTGTGTAAATAAGTTCATTTGTACATTTTTTCTTTTTTAGTTTCCTCATATAAGCAATATCATATGATATCTGTCTTTCTGTGTCTGACTTGCTTCACTCAGTATAACAATCTCTAGGTCCATCCATGTTGCTAGAAAACCCTTAATTGTTAAGGATAACTCTCAATTTTTTCTGGTATCATCAGCAATTCTTTCTGGCAGACATGTGATAACAGTTTTTAAACAGGGATATTGAGACCAAGGCTCCTGACCTGCAAACAAACAAAACATCATTCATATAGTGAAAACTCTGCACATCAGAGGATGAAAGCACTTGGTCTAAATCCCTTTGCACCCACTGCTGACAGAGGGAAGAGGAGTTTGACTCACTATCTTCCTTACGTTCACTTCTTCCTAATGGGGTATTCCATCTGAAGCTTATAAGAAGCGGGAATGCATCATGGAACACACCAGTCTCTACTACAGATTCTGAAGCAGCAAACAAACAAAAACAAAAACATGATGAATCCATCCAAAGGGTTCTATCCACATTGTTACAATAGTTTCCCTCGCACTGTGAACCCTTTTCAAACCCTATCACTTGAACCTACTTTCATTTTTTTCAACAAAAATAAGGTTAATCTGCAGTCACATGCTCCAGTAATATTACACTATCCCTTGTGCAAGTATATAGGGATTCGACGAGTTACGGGAGGCTATCATGAGAGGTTGCCTAGAGTAATTAGGACATTTCATTTAATGTTGGCTCTTCTCCCTAAGATGTCTGCTGTCCTCTTCTTTTTGTAGCTACTAGCATTGAGAAAGTGACCAAGATAAGGCCCTTCACTTTTACTGCCCATGAATGCAGCTGTGATTAACCCCACAGACCTTGGTGCTTCCAGGATCCCCTGAACCTACTGACCCTCCATGCATGGCATGACATAGATAAGGATGGTGACATGTATATTTGTACAGAGCATGCTATAAAATTTTCGACTCTTCCCTTCCTCATAATTCCAAACAATAGATTTCTTTGGATTTCTGCTTAATGTTGCTGGAGTTGGTACATAAGTTGAGGGAGGTATCAGGGCACACCAAAAGAGAGGGTAACTGCACAGAAAATACAAGCAGGTATATTTCTGTGTAGTTTCAAGCAGCTTATTTGCTATATCAACCATGGTGACATGTTGACCCTTCCTCTTTCTACTAGTAGTACAACAAACATAAAGGATATTTAGGCTGCTTGTTTTATCCCCACCTCTCTCAATTGATCTGCATTCACATATATGACAATGAAGGGCCCTTTCTACCATCTTAACCAATACTTGAGAACTAGAAAATGTCCAGATTTTTCCAGGGATTATTTTCATATTCCCCAATCAGGCCTATGAAGGAATCTTACCTATTGTGTTTAATGAAGTCATATCTCTGACAGCATCCCATCATCAACAAAACTGGAAAGAAATTTGAAGGGTCTTAGATTTTACCATATTTGAAATTCCAATATTTTAGCCTGACACGTTTTTGGATTTTAGAAACAAATATTTTAACTGAGACAAAAAATCATTTATATGACACAAAAAGACAGCAAGAGTTTTATATTTTTATCTGTTCCACTTGCACACAAAAGTCTCATGGGGTTATGTAAATCAGTCCTGTTGGGTGCCGTGCATGGTGCAAGCATGGATTAAAGCTTAGGAATCTTAAGTTTCAGTCACCTGAAACTTTTAAATTAGGATGCAAGCAGTCCTGTCCAACATTTGAGCAGAGCAAGACACTGTCTTTATTGTATTTGTAAGGTAATTAATCTGTCTTTTGCCCCAAGGAGAGAAACAACTGGCATCTTCCATCAATGTGTTGTACAAAAATCTTTGAACTCAGAGTGCAAGCAGAGGCTGATACAAGACGTGAAAAAAAAAAAGAGAGACCCTTGCGGCATTTTCTCCTAACTTATCGCAATCTCCCATTTAAAATGTGGGAATAATCAATCTTCTGAGGAAAAAGTCCCAAGCAAGGTTTTTGCTTCTGTGGAATAATACGATTGCTAAAGATTTCAGGAGGCAAGATGAGTTAGTGAGAATGACCATGAGAAATCAGAGAAAAGTCAGATCCATGGATGAAGTGATGCTTACCTCTGTGAATCAATGAGAAGTAGGAGCAAATGAAAAGAAAGCTGAATACAATATTTTCTGAATAAATGTAACCTTTCAGCTGTCATAGAAAAATTAATACTCACTATGATACAACATATTTAGTTTAGAAAGTTAACTTAAATTTAAAGCTTAATAATTACATTTATTGAGGAAATAAAAACATATTTGTGGTTTAGAATAAATAATGTGTTCTGCTACAGATAAGAAGACTACATAAATAGAAATAAGACTAAATAAATAAATAAAAAGGAAAATAACAAATTAGACGTTATTAACATTAAAAACTGACACTCATCTAAAGAAAGAGAAGGAGAGACAGAAAGAGAGAAGAACTCATAGCAAGCATATATTAAAAACTCTCAAATAAGAAGTCTTCCGATGTTAAAAGAAAAAAGAAGTCTTCAATAAGCAGATAATGTAATAGCAAAAATGGGGAAAATATACCAAAAGATATTTCAAGAAAGAGAGTACAGAATGTTAAGTAAACATATCAAAAGATGCTTGGCTTCTTAGTAGTCAATTATATGCAAAAAAGTGATACCTGGAATAATCACTCACCAACAAGAAAGTTCAAATGAAAATGACAGGTATTATCAAGTTTGACAAGAATGTGTATAATCCTTGAACCTCATTCACTGCTGCTGACGATGAAAAATCATACAGATGAGTGAAGTAAGTCAGAAATAGAACAACAAATACCGTATGCTAACACATATATATGGAATTTAAGAAAAAAAACCATGAAGAACCTAGAGGTAAGACAGGAATAAAGACACAGACCTACTAGAGAATGGACTTGAGGGTATGGGGAGGGGGAAGGGTAAGCTGTGACAAAGCGAGAGAGTGGCATGGACATATATACACTACCAAACCTAAAATAGATAGCTAGTGGGAAGCAGCTGCATATCACAGGGAGATAAACTCGGTGCTTCGTGACCACCTACCGGGGTGGGATGGGGAGTGTGGGAGGGAGGGAGACGCAAGAAGGAAGAGATATGGGAACATATGTATATGTATAACTGATTCGCTTTGTTATAAAGCAGAAACTAACACACCATTGTGAAGCAATTATACTCCAATAAAGATGTAAAAAAAAAAAAAAGAAAAAGAAAAATCATACAAACGTTTTGAAAATAATTAGAAATATCTAAAAGGATGAACACATGAAAGCTATGACTTGAAAATTTTACTACTATATGTATACTGAACAATAATTTATACACACACCACCAAAGCTCAAGTTCTAGAATTTATATACCAGTGCTATTCTCAATAGACACAAACTGAAAAACACTCATATTGTAATACACATTGGAATAAATTAATTAATAGTTAAAAATTTACACTATGGAATAATATGCAACAGTGGCAATGCATGATCACAACAACAAGCAACCATACAGGCATATTCACAAGCAACATAAAATAAAAAAGCCCAATCCAAAAGTGATTTTACTGTGCCATAACATTTATATAAAATACAAAATACAGGTAACATGATCTTTTTGTTAGATACAAGAACAATATTAAACCTTAAGGGGAGTCACTAGAATGGGACCAGGGGGCCTCTGAGTATCTGGCAATTTTCTGTGTCTTTATCTAAAAGCTATGTATAGAGTGTATTCAGATTCCGAATTTTCTGAAATTGGTCATCTCCTTACAAACCATGCATGTTTTTAGTTGTTTTTTATACATAACAAACAGTAAAAGTGATAGACTAGGGAAGGTAATTATATTACCACTTTAATATCTATGCTTTTCAAGGTGGAAGTGAAAGGTATTAAATACTTGACATTGTGATTACTTCTTAAAAGGTGAAATTTTGAGATTAATAAATAAGACATACTTCTTCATATATAATCCTCAAAGAGGAGGGGTACAAAGGAGTATTAATTTTTTAATTTAATGCAGAATCGTTAAGACAAAAAATAATGAAAACAGACTAGGTTTAAAAAAGAGCACACTGGACTTCCCTGGTGGCACAGTGGGTGATAATTTGCCTGCCAGTGCAGGGGACAGGGGTTCAATCCCTGGTCTGGGAAGATCCCACATGCCGCAGAGCAAATAAGCCCATGTGCCACAACTACTGAGCCTGCACTCTAGAGCCAGCAAGCAACAACTATTGAGCCTGCATGACACAACAACTGAAGCCCATGCACCTAGAGCCCATACTCCACAACAAGAGAAACCACCGCAAGGAGAAGCCCGTGCACCACAACGATGAGTAAACCCCTGCTTGACACAACTAGGGAAACCTTGTGCAGCAATGAAGACCCAACACAACCAAAAATAAATAAAATTAAATGTTTTGACTTCGGAGATGACTCACTCACGTGGCTGTTGGTAAGTGGCCTCAGTTCCTTGCCACATGGATCTCTCCTTAGGGCTGCTTGAGTATCCGCATGACATGGCAGCTGGATTACCCCAGGGTGAGTGATATAGCAGAAACCAAAGCAGAAGCTGCAATGTCTTTTATAACTTTGGAAGCTACACTTTGTCATTTCTGCAATTTCTTATTAGTTAAATAGTCATCCCTTTTCAAGTGCGAGAAGCCACACAGGTACATGAAGACTGGGAGATAATTAGGGGATAATTAGGGCCATCTTGGAGGCTGGCTACCAAAGTGGCTGACTAGCCAAAGACTGAATTTTATTTTATTCACTTCTGGAGAGAAAATGGTCAGTGAATCTCATTGGTGGTCTTTGAGATGTACCAAAGCTACCTCTTGCTCTCACCCTCAGCCGTGTGGCTGACAGGGTCTTGGTGCTCCGGCCCTGTGTCAGGCCTGTGCCTCTGAGTTGGGAGAGCCGAGTTCAGGACATTGGTCTACAAGAGACCTCCGGCACCTTCTAATATCAAACGGCGAAAGCCTCCCAGAGATATCCGTCTCAACGCTAAGACCCAGCTCCACTCAGAGACCAGCAAGATCCAGTGCTGGACATCCCATGCCAAACAACTAGCAAGACAGGAATGCAGGCCCACCCATTAGCAGAGAGGCTGCCTAAAATCATAATAAGGCCACAGACACCCCAAAACACACCACGAGATGCGGACCGGTCAACCAGAAAGACAAGCTCCAGACACACCCACCAGAACTCAGGCACCAGTCTCCTCCACCAGAAAGCCTACGCAACCCACTGAAACAACCATAGCCACTGGGGGCAGACACCAAAAACAACAGGAACTACGAATCTGCGGTCTGCTAAAAGGACACCCCAAACACAGTCCCCAAGGCTAAATGAGAAGACAGAGAAACACACAGCAGATGAAGGAGCAAGGTAAAATCTCACCAGAACAAACAAACGTAGAGGAAATAGGCAGTCTACCGGAAAAAGAATTCAGAGTAATGATAGTAAAGTTGATCCCAAATCTTGGAACTGGAGTGGAGAATATACAAGAAACGTTTAACAAGGACCTAGAGGAAATAAAGAGCAAACAAACACTGATGAACAACGCAATAAATTGAATTAAAAATTCTCTAGCAGGAAACAGTAGCAGAATAACTGAGGCAGAAGAATGGATAAGTAACCTGGAAGATAAAAGAGTGGAAATAACTGCTGCAGAGCAGAATAAAGAATAAAGAATGAAAAGAATTGAGGACAATCTGAGACACCTCTGGGACCATATTAAACACACCAACATTCGAATATAGGGGTCCCAGAAGTAGAAGAGAAAAAGAAAGAGACTGAGAAAATATTTGAAGAGATAATAGTTGAAAACTTCCCTAATATGGGAAAGGAAATCATTAATCAAGTCCAGGAAGTGCAGGGAGTCCCATACAAGATACACCCAAGGAGAAACATGCCAAAACATATATTAATCAAACTATCAAAAATTAAATACAAAGAAAAAATATTAAAAGCAGCAAGGGAAAAACAACAAATAACATACAAGGGAATCCCAATAAAGTTAACGGTGGATCTTTCAGCAGAAACTCTGCAAGCCAGAAGGGACTGGCAGGACATATTTAAAGTGATGAAAGGGGAAAAGCTACAACCAAGATTACTCAAACCAGCAAGGATCTAATTCTAAGATTTGACAGAGAAATTAAAACCTTTACAGACAAGCAAAAGCTAAGAGAATTCAACACCACCAAACCAGCTTTACAACAAATGCTAAAGGACATTCTCTAGGCAGGAAACACAAGAGAAGAAAAAGACCTACAATAACAAATCCAAAACAATTAAGAAAATGGTAATAAGAGCACACGTATCAATAATTACCTTAAATGTGAATGGATTAAATGCTCTAACCAAAAGACATAGGCTGGCTGAATGGATCCAAAAACATGACCAGTAAATATGCAGTCTACAAGAGACCCACTTCGGACCTAGAGACACATACAGACTGAAAGATAGGGGATGGAATAAGATATTCCATGCAAAGGGAAAGCAAAAGCAAGGTAGAGTGGCAATTTTCATATCAGACAAAAAAGGACTTTAAAATAAAGACTATTACAGGACACAAAGAAGGACACTACATAATGATCAAGGGATCAATCCAAGAAGAAAATATAACAATTGTACATATTTATGCACCCAACATAGGAGCACATCAATACATAAGGCAAATGCTAACAGCCATAAACGGGGAAATCGATGGTAACACAATCATAGTAGGGGATTTTAGCACCCCTCTTTCACCAATGAACAGGTCATCCAAAATGAAAATAAATAAGGAAACACAAGCTTTAAATGATACATTAAACAAGATGGACTTAATTGACATTTACAGGACATTCCATCGCAGAACAACAGAATACACTTTTTCTCAAGTGCTCGTGGAACATTCTCCAGGATATATCATATCTTGGGTCACAAAAAAAACCTTGGTAAATTTAAGAAAATTGAAATCGTATCAAGTATCTTTTCCGACCACAATGCTATCAGACTAGATATCAATTACAGGAAAAAATCTGTAAAAAGTAAAAACACATGGACGCTAAACAATACACTACTTAATAACCAAGACATCACTGAATAAATCAAAGAGGAAATAAAAAAATACCTAGAAACAAATGACAATGAAAACATGAAGACCCAAAACCTATGGGATGCAGCAAAAGCAGTTCTAAGAGGGAGGTTTTTAGCAATACAATCCTACCTCAAGAAACAAGAAACATCTCAGACAAACAAGCTAACCTTACACCTAAAGCAATTAGAGAAAGAAAGAAAAAAAAAACCCAAAGTCAGCAGAGGAAAGAAATCATAAAGATCAGATCAGAAATAAATGAAAAAGAAGTGAAGGAAACAACAGCAAAGGTCAAAAAAACTAAAAGCTGGTTCTCTGAGAAGATCAACAAAATTGATAAACCATTAGCCAGACTCATCAAGAAAAAAAGGGAGAAGACTCAAATCACTAGAATTAGAAATGAAAAGGAGAATTAACAACTAACACTGCAGAAATACAAAGGATCATGAGAGATTACTGCAAGCGACTATATGCCAATAAAATGGACAACCTGGAAGAAATGGGCAAATTCTTAGAAAAGCAGAAGCTTCCAAGACTGAACCAGGAAGAAATAGAAACTATAAACAAACAAATCCCAAGCACTGAAATTGAGACTGTGATTAAAAATCGTCCAACAAACAAAAGCCCAGGACCAGATGGCTTCACAGGCAAATTCTATCAAACATTTAGAGAAGAGTTAACACCTATCCTTCTCAAACTCTTCCAAAATACAGCAGAGAGAGGAACTCTCCCAAACTTTTTCTATGAGACCACCGTCTCCCTGATACCAAAACAAGACAAAGATGTCACAAAGAAAGAAAACTACCGGCCAATATCACTGATGAACATAGATGCAAAAATCCACAGCAAAATACTAGCAAACAGAATCCAACAGCACATTAAAAGGATCATACACCAAGAACAAGTGGGGTTTATCCCAGGGATGCAAGGTTTCTTCAATACATGCAAATCAATATGATACACCATATTAAAAAACTGAAGGATAAAAACGATATGGTCATCTCAATACAGGCAGAAAATCCTTTCGACAATATTAAACACCCATTTATGATTAAAAAAACCTCCAGAAAGTAGGCATAGAGGGAACTTTCCTCAACATAATAAAGGCCATATATGACAAACCCACAGCCAACATCGTTCTCAATGGTGAAAAAGTGAAACCATTTACACCAAGATCAGGAACAAGACAAGGTTGCCCACTCTCACCGCTATTATTCAACACACTTTTGGAATTTTTAGCTACAGCAACCAGAGAAGAAAAACAAATAAAAGGAATCCAAATCGGAAGAGAAGAATTTAAGCTCTCACTGTTTGCAGATGACATGATACTATACATAGTGAATCCTAAAGATTCTACCAGAAACCTATTAGAGTTAATCAACGAATCTGGTAAGGTTGCAGCATACAAAATTAATGTACACTTATCTCTTTCATTCCTATACACTAAAGATGAAAAATCTGAAGGAGAAATTAAGGAAACACTCCCATTTACCACTGCAACAAAAAGAATAAAATACCTAGGAATAAACTTACGTAAGGAGACAAAAGTCGTTTACTCAACAAACTATAAGACACTGATGAAAGAAATCAAAGATGACACAGACAGATAGAGAGATATACCATGTTCTTGGATTGGAAGAATCAACATTGTGAAAATGACTATACTACCCAAAGCAATCTACAGATTCAATGCAATCCCTATCAAACTACCAATGGCATTTTTCAAAGAACTGGAACAAAAAATTTCACAATTTGTATGGAAACACAAAAGACCCCGAACAGCCAAAGCAATCTTGAGAAGAAAAACAGAGCTGGAGGAATCAGGCTCCCTGACTTCAGACAATACTACAAAGCTACAGTCGTCAAGACAGTATGGTACTGGCACAAAAACAGAAATATAGATCAATCGAACAGGAGGGAAAGCCCAGAGATATACCCATACACATATGGTCACCTTATTTATGATAAAGGAGGCAAGAATATACAATTGAGAAATCACAGCCTCTTCAATAAGTGGTGCTGATAAAACTGGGCAGCTAGAGGTAAAAGAATGAAATTAGAACACTCCCTAACACCATACACACAAAAAAACTCAAAATAGATTAAAGATCTAAATGTAAGGCCAGACACTATAAAACTCTTAAAGGAAAACATAGGCAGAACACTCTATGACATCAATCACAGCAAGATCCTTTTTGACCCACCTCCTAGAGAAATGGAAATAAAAACAAAAATAAACAAATGAGATGTAATGAGACTTAAAACCTTTTGCACAGCAAAGGCAAACGTAAACAAGACGAAAAGACAACCCTCAGAATGGGAGAAAATATTTACCAACGAAGCAACTGACAAAGGATTAATCTCCAAACTTTACAAGCAGCCCATGCAGGTCAATATCAAAAAAACAAACAACCCAATCCATAAATGGGCAGAAGACCTAAATAGACATTTCTCCAAAGAAGATATACAGATTGCCAACAAACACATGCAAGAATGCTCAACATCACTGATCATTCGAGAAATGCAAATCAAAATTGCAATGAGGTATCACCGCACGCAGGTAAGGATGGCCATCATCAAAAAAATCTACAAACAATGCTGCAAAGGTGTGGAGAAAAGGGAACCTTCTTGCACCTTTTGTGGGAGTGTAAATTGATACAGCCACTATTGAGAACAGTATGCATGTTCCTTAAAAACCTAAAAATAGAGCTACCACTACCATATGTCACAGCAATCCCACTACGGGGCATATACCTGGAGCAAACCATAATTCGAAAAGAGTCATGTTCCACAATGTTCATTGCAGCTCTATTTGCAATAGCCAGGACATGGAAGCAATCTAAGTGTCCATCAACTGATGACTGGATAAAGAAGATGTTGCACATCTTCAGTATAAAATGGAATATTACTCAGCCATAAAAAGAAATGAAATTGAGTTATTTGTAGTGAGGTGGATGGATCTAGAGTCTGTCATACAGAGTGAAGTAAGTCAGAAAGAGAAAAACAAATACTGTATGGTAACACATATACATGGAATCTAAACAAGAAGAAAAAAAATGGTTCGGAAGAACCTAGGGGCAGGACTGCAATAAAGACGCAGACATCGAGAATGGACTTGAGGACATGGGGAGGGAGAAGGGTAAGCTGGGATGAAGTGAGAGAGTGGCATGGACTTATATATACTACCAAATGTAAAATAGCTGCATAGCACAGGGAGATCAGCTCAGTGCTTTGTGACCACTTAGAGGGGTTAGATAGGGAGGGTGGGAGGGATACGCAAGAGGGAGGAGATATGGTGATATATGTATATGTATAGCTTGTTCACTTTGTTATAAAGCAGAAACTAAGCAGAAACACCATTGTAAAGCACTTATAGTCAAATAAGATGATATAAATAAATAAATAATGTATGCCCCCTCCAAAATTAAATCTTCTTAAAAAATAAATTAAAAAAAAGAGCACTCAATAACATGGTAACTCTAAACCTAAGTATTTTCAGTACTATAGTAATTGTAACTGGATTAATATCTCCTATTAAAGTGTAATCTTTTATATTATGTGCAACTAAAATTTTTTCACAATATACAGGTAAAATAAAAGAATTACGTTAGAAAGGAAAAAACATTCCATGTATTTAAAAACAATAAAACAATAAGCATATAATATCATGCTTATAATAAGCACACATAATATCATATAATATATAAGCATATAATATCATG
>NW_021703767.1:108913909-108940339 GCF_005190385.1 Monodon monoceros | reverse complement strand
AGCACACATAATATCATATAATATATAAGCATATAATATCATGCTTATAATAAGCATATAATAAGCATCTTAGATAAAGTAGTCTTTAAGTTCAGAACAATTTTTCATTATTGTAATTAGTATTATCCCAATTTCTTAAAAATATTTCAATACTTTTTCTATTTGAAAAAATATTTTAATATTTTTTTCTTCACTCTTTTGTGGTCTAATACATGGTAAGTATTTAGGTGCTAACATAACCTAAAAATATATGTTGTTTTTTTACAGCCAAGCGAAACTGAATCAAGAAGAAATAGGTAACTTGAACATACTGTTCACTAAAAGCAAAATAGAATCTGTAATTTAAAAAAAATCCCTACCAACAAAAGTCCAGTATCAGATGGTTTCACAGGCAAATTCTACCAAATATACAAAGCAAAACTTACACTGATTCTTCTCAAACTCTTCGAAAAGTTTGAAGAGTAAGGAATACTTCCAAAGACATTCTATGAAGCCACCATCACCCTGATATCAAAAACAGATTGGGGGGACTTCTCTGGTGGCACAGTGGTTAAGAATCCGTCTGCCAATGCAGGGGACATAGGCTCGAGCCCTGGTCTGGGAAGATCCTACATGCCGCGGAGCAACTAAGCCTGTGTGCCACAACTACAGAGCCTGCGCTCTACAGCCCAGGAGCCACAATTACTGAGCCTGATAGCCACAATTGCTGAAGCCCACGCACCTGGAGCCCATGCTCTGCAACAAAAGAAGCCACCGCAATGAACAGCCTACACACCACCATTAAGAGAAGCCCCCGCTCACCACAACTAGAGAGAGCCCATGCACAGAAACGGACACCCAATGCATCCAAAAATAAAGAAAGAAAGAAATTTACTAAAACAAACAAACAAACAAAAAACAGATGGGGACTTTTCTGGTTGTCCAGCAGTTAATATTTCGCCTTCCAGTGCAGGGGAGGCAGGTTCAATCCCTCATGGTGGAGCTAAGATCCCACATGCCTCACAAACAAGAAACCAAAACATAAAACAGAAGCAATATTGGAACAAATTCAATAAAGATTTAAAAAAACACGGAGAAAGGCACTACCAAAAAAAGAAAATTGCAGGCCAATATCTGTGATAAATATAGATGCAAAAATTCTCAACTGAATATTAGAAAACCGAATCCGACAACACATAAGAGGATCATACACCATGACCAAATTTGATTCTCCCCAGTGTCACCAAGTTGTTTCAACATATGCAAATCAATCAACATGATACACCCCATCAACAAAGGAAAAACACAAGACAAATGATCATCTCAATAGATGCTGAAAAAGGATTTGAAAAACATCAACATCCATTCATGATAAAAAACACTTACCAAGGCTTCTCTGGTGGCACAGTGGTTGAGAGTCCACCTGCCGATGCAGGGGACACGGCTTCGTGCCCCGGTCCGGGAAGATCCCACATGCCGCGGAGCGGCTGGGCCCGTGAGCCATGGCCACTGAGCCTGCACATCCGGAGCCTGTGCTCTGCAACAGGAGAGGTCACAACAGTGAGAAGCCTGTGTACCACAAAAAAAAAAAAAAAAAAAAAAAAAAAAAACACTTATCAAAGTGGGTGTAGAGGAAACATATCTCAACATAATAAAAGCTATTTATGACAAACCAACAACCAATATAATACTCAATGTTCATAGGCTGAAAGCCTTCCCCTAAAACCTGGAACAAGACAAGGATGCCCACTGTCACCTCTTCTCTTCAACATAGTATTGGAAGTCTTAGTCACAACAATCAGACAAGAAAAAGAAATAAAATCTAACCACATTGGAAGGGAAGAGGTAAAGTTGTCATTATATGCAGATGACATGATAATATATATAAAGGAAACCCTAAAAGTTCCACACAAAAACTACTAGAACTGATAAACAAATTCAGCAAAGTAGCAGGATACAAGATTAACATACATAAATTGGTTGCATTTCTTGGGTTTTCTTTTTCTTTTTTTAATTTATTTTGGCTGCATTGGGTCCTCACTGCTGTGCACGGGCTTTCTCTAGTTGTGGCCAGTGGGGGTTAGTCTTCATTGTGGTGCACAGTCTTCTCATTGCAGTGGCTTCTCTTGTTGCGGAGCACAGACTCTAGGCATGCTGGCTTAAGTAGTTCTGGCACATGGGCTCAGTAGTTGTGGCTCATGGGCTCTAGTGTGCAGGCTAAGTACTTGTGGCACACAGGTCTAGTTGCTCCATGGCATGTGAGATCTTCCTTCACCAGGGCTCAAACCCATGCCCCCTGTATTGGCAGGCGGATTCTCAACCATGGAGCCACCAGGGAAGTCCCTGGATGCATTTCTTTACACTAACAATGAAATATCAGAAAGGAACTGTAAACAAGCTATCCTTTTTAAAATGGCATCAATAAAATACTTAGGAATAAACCTCACCAAGGAGGTGAAAGACTGATATGTTGAGAACTACAAAATATTAGTAAAGGAAACTGAAGATGATTCAGAGAAATGGAAAGACATCCCACGCTTTTGGATGGGAAGAATTAAAACTGTTAAAATGGCTATACTACCCAAAGCAATCTACAGATTTAATGTGATCCCTCTCAAATTGCCCATGACACTTTCCCCAGAACTAGAACAAATAATTCTAAAATGTATCTGGAACCATAAAAAGTCAGAACTGTCAACACAATCTTGTGTTGACGAAGCAGGAGGCATAACCCTCCTAAACTTCAGACAATACTACAAAGTTACAGTAATCAAAACCGCATGGTATTGGCACAGAAGGAGATACATGGATCAATGGAATAGAATAGATCGTCCAGAAATAAACCCACACACCTATGGTCAATTAACCTTCGACAAAGGAGGCAGGAATATACAATGGGGAAAAGATAGTCTCTTCAGCAAGTGATGTTTTGAAAGTTGGACAGCTGTATTCAAATCAGTGAAGTCAGAACATACCCTCACACCATACACAGAAATAAACTCAAAACGGCTTACATGCTTAAATATGATAGGACGCCTTAAAACTCCTAGAAGAGAACATAAGCAATACACTCTGTGACATAAATCATACCACAGTTTTCCTAGGTAGTTCTCCCTAGGCAGTACAAGTACAGTAAGTCACCTAAATATGAACCTTCAAGTTGCAAACTTTCAAAGATGCAAACGTCCATTTTCACGTCCAATTCGCATTTAAAGTCCCTGGCATGCATTGTCACGTGCGTGCATCCTCTATAACTGGTTGTGCTTTTGTGTCCTTTACAGTACTGTATAGAGTACAGTAGTACAGTACCTTTATCTCAAGCCCAAGATGTCTGGAAGCAAGCGTAAAAGCAGCGGTGATGTAGCTGGTACTGTTAAGAAGGGCCAAGCGATAATGATGGAAACAAAAGTGAAAGTAATTGAGAGAGTGGAGCGAGGCAAAAAGATGTTAGACATCGCTCATTCTTATAACATGAATCATTCAATCATTGGCACGAATCTAAAGAACAAGGACAAGATCATGGAACATGTGAAGTCTGCTGTGCTGATGATGTTGACAAAATATTGAAGAAGCATGGAAAAGTGATGGAGGAGATGGAGAAGCTTCTCAGTGTGCAGATGCAGGATCAACATCAGCGCTGAGTCCTGCTCAGCGTAATGCTGATTCAAGAGAAAGCTAAAAGCCTTTATGAAGACTTGAAGAAGAAACACGGCAAAGAATCAGAGGGAACGTCTTTTAATGCCAGCCATGGCTGGTTTCATTGGTTCAAGGCTACGGTCAACCTTCACAATGCAAAAGTAAGTGGAGAGGCAGCAAGTGCAGATAGGGTAGCTGTCCGGGAACTTCCGGAAACACTTTGAGAAATTACTGATGATGGTGTGTATTTACCCAACCAGGTTTTTAATGTGGATGAGACACAACTGTACTGGAAGAGGATGCCAGACAGAAGTTACACCAGTAAGGAGGAAAAGTTGATGCCGGGCTGTAAAGCAGCAAAGGATAGGCTAACTCTTGTTTGGCGGCAATGCTTCCGGTGAATTGAAGCTGAAGCCTCTATTAGTTTATCATTCAGAGAACCCAAGAACCCATAAAAACACAGCCAAGGGCTCTCTTCCTGTTGTGTGAAAGCGTCACCCCAAATCCTGGATTACACAGACCACGTTCCAGGACTGGTTTTGCCACCACTTTATCCCAGATGTAGAGAAATATTGCTTGGAGAAGGATGTTCCAGCAAAACATTCTTTTGCTGCTTGACAATTCTCTGGGCCACCCCCACTTCATGGATGACTTTCGTCCCAACTTCAAAGTAGTGCATCTGTCACCGAATACTACGTTGCTCATCCAACCTATGGACCAGGGAGTTAGAGCGACTTTCAAGAAATATTATTTATGTCACACTTTTTGTCACGCAGTAAAGGTAAGTGACAAATCAGGAACAACCTAGGGACAACTTTGGAAGGACTATAACATCTACAAGACCATAAAAACATTGACTTTGCATAGTGTGAGGGTATGGTGGTCACCATGAATGGGGTTTGGAAGAACCTTTGCCCACAGTTTGTTCATGATTTTTGTGGATTTGAGAAGGTAGATCAGAAGTCCAAAGAGGCCTTCGGCAACGTAGTGATCCTCAGCGAGAAGCTGGAGCTACATCTTCAAGAGGACGATTTCACTGAACTCCTTGCTGTGCAACATGAGGGGCTTACTGATGGAATTGGAGGCCCAGAGAAAGGATGAAGAGGGACAGGAGGAAGAAGAAGTAACTGAAGAACTGAAGAGATTCACGACACAGAAAGTGGCAAGGGAATCCTCTTTATTTGAGGAAGCACTGTTAGTTTTTGAGGCACAGGACCCGAACCTAGAATGGTACCCAAAGGTGGCAGCAGCCATTCAGAATGAAATCCAGTGCTACCTTGTCATCTATGATGAGAAAAAAAGAGCTACGACCCAGACATCAATGGATCATTTTTTCAAGAGGGTTGATAGAATTAAATCCAGCAAGGAACCAGAACGTGTGCCATCAACGTCAGGTATGAGTGAAATGGCAGCTTGCCCTCCATCTCCTACTGCTTACAATCCTTCACCTCTACCTTTTCCCACCTCCTCTCCCTCCTCTAATCAGAAACTCTTCTCGCCTGTTCCCTCGATGCCAGCCCGAGTATCCCAGCTGTTGTACTGTATTACTGTACTTTTCAAGTTACTGTACTGTAAGGTTAAAAATGTTTTCTTTATTTTTGTGTTTGTTTTTTATGTATTGTTCGTGTGAAGAGGATTATAAACCTATTACGGTACAATATCATTTGGCCGACTGTGTAAGTTGGGTACCTAGGTTAACTTTGTTGGACTTACAAACAAATTAGGACTTAAAAACGCACTCTTGGAACAGAACTTGTCCATATGTAGGGGACTGACCGTAAAAGCAAAAAAGAAACAGGAACTATTCAAACTTATAAGCTGTTGCACAGCAAAGGAAACCATAATCAAAATGAAAATACAACCTATGGACTGGGAGAAAATATTAGCAAATGATGAGACTGACAAGGGCTTAATTTCCAAACTATACAAACAGCTCCTACAACTCAATAACAAAATAACAAATAACTCAATGGAAAAATGGGTAGAAAACCTAAATAAACATTTCTCCAAAGAAGACATACAGATAGCCAATAGGCACATGAAAAGATGCTCATCATCACTAATTATTAGAGAAATGCAAATCCAAATTACAATGAGGTATCACTTCACACTGATCAGAATGGCCATCATTAAAAAAAAATCTACAATTAACGAATGCTGGATGGGGTACGGAGAAAAGGGAACCCTTCTACACTGTTGGTGGCCATGTAAGTTGGTGCAGCCACTATGGAAAACAGTATGGAGGTTCCTCAAAAAAACTATAAAGAGAGTTGCCATATGATCTAGCAATCCCACTTCTGGACATACATCTAGACAAAACTATAATTCAAAAAGGTACATAAAACCATATGTTCATTGCAGCAGTATTTATAATAGCCAAGACATGGAAACAACCTAAATGTTCATTGAAAAATGAATGTATAAAGAAGGTATGGTATACATATACAATAGGTACTACTCAGACATAAAAAAAGAATGAAATAATGCCATTTGCAGCAACATGGATGGACCTAGAGATAATGATACTAAGTGAAGTAAGTCAGAAAGAGAAAGACAAATACCATATAATATCACTTATATTTGGAATCGAAAACAGGACACAAATGAACATGTCAGTGAAACAGAAAAAAACACACAGATATAGAAAACAGAGTTGTGGTTGCCCAGGAGAGAGTGATGGAAATATTGGGAGTTTTGGAATAGCAGAAGCAAACTATTCTACATAGGATGGACAAACCACAAAGACCTACTGTATAGCAGAGGCAAGTATATTCAACATCCTGTGATAAACCATAATGGAAAATAAGATATATTTTATATATATATATATATATATATATATATATATATATGACTGAATCACTTTGCTGCACAGCAGAAATTAACACAACAATGTATAAAGGCTGCAGAGGGTGTGGAGAAAAGGAAACCCTCCTGCACTGTTGGTGGGAATGTAAGCTGATACAGCCACTATGGAGAACAGTATGGAGGTTCCTTAAAAGCTAAAAATAGAACTACCATATGACCCAGCAATCCCACTATGGGGCATATACCCGGAGAAAACCATAATTCAAAAAGATACATGTACCACAATGTTCACTGTAGCACTATTTACAATAGCCAGGACATAGAAGCAACCTAAAGGTCCATCGACAGATGAATATATAAAGAAGATGTGGCCCATATATACAATGGAGTATTACTCGGCCATAAAAAGGAAAAAAATTGAGTTATTCGTAGTGAGGTGGTTGGACCTAGGGTCTGTCATACAGAGTGAAGTAAGTCAGAAAGAGAAAAACAAATACCATACGCGAACACATATATATGGAATCTAGAAAAATGGTACTGACAAACCTAGTGACAGGGCAGGAATAAAGACACAGATGTAGAGAACGGACTTAAGGACACAGGGCGGAAGGGGAGACAGGGACGTAGTGAGAGAGTAGCACTGACATATATACACTACCAAATGTAAAAAAGCTACTGGTAAGCTACCGCATAGCACAGGGAGATCAGCTCGGTGCTTTATGTCCCCCACAGGGGTGGGATAGGGAGTGTGGGAGGGAGCCTCAGGAAGGGGAGATATGGGGATATATGTATACATATAGGTGATTCACTTTGTTGTAAAGCAGAAACTAATACAGTGTTATAAAGCAATTATACTCCAATAAACGTGTATTTTAAAAACCCACAACATTGTCAATCAACTACACTAGAAAATATTTCTTAAGTGCAAAAGATTTTTTGAATGAAAGTTTTATTGTGTGTGTGTACCACAGGTTCAATATGTATGAATTATGTCAAATTGATTACATTGTTTTTCAAAATAAAGAATTTTTGATATTCTACATCAGCTTCATAATATAAATGCAGAAAAACTATATTATTTTTTTCTAAAGTTCAGAAATAGCCATTTTGCTCATTCGGTATACTATAAACCACTAACTGTTAAAAAGGGATTCGTGACCTCTTCCTTCCAAAGATATATTTCTGCACTCACACAAGTTTAATAGAATGTTCCGCCATGAACTGACTTCCCACCTTAGAGACACCAGATTTGCATCCTGAAATCTCTTTCTTGCAAAAATGTCCAATTAGCATCCTAACATCACAGAAAAGAAATGCTTTTTTCCAGATCTCAAATTCCATACAACTTTATCAAGACATCATGTATGTTTTTTTCACACACACAGAATGTATTTTATTTTTACAAGAGATAAATCAACTGACACCAAGCATTGTAAATGGATGACCACAACAAAAGCAACAATGATTACAATTACCAAACACGAAACACACTCACACTATGTCATAATATTACATTCAGTACAGGAATCCTCCACTGTAACAGCTCCTTTACTTTGCAGTGAAAGACATCATGTATTTTTAAATTATCAGCACTCACCTGAGATCTTCAAAAATCAACAAAAACATAATATTGTGTTCTCTTTCATTTATTCTGGTTCTATGTGGTCATTTATAAATGGAAGTATTTAAGTATGTTAACTTCATCTTATAACATGATATTTCAAATAACTACCATCTCTCCAAAGATGAAATATGAGGAACTCATAATTAGGCTCTCCAAAGTATTACTCTCTGACTCTGTATTACCCTTCTGCTGAACTCCACACTGTTCATTACGCTCTGAGAATATTCTTTTTCTTGTATGGCCATCACATGCTCTTTCATTTCATGAAGTGTTTTCCTACAATTTTATGCCTAGTTAATTTCTGAGAATATGCATTATTTCAGATTGATATTTATAGACACAAAGACTTCTCTATAATTCCCTGAGAGTTTCAAGAACTCCTTCTTCTTTTTTTTTAATACCTAGATTCTGAAGCTCTCCACAAAGCATTACTAAAGTTGCATTTACATAAGTATCTACATATTAATCACACATTAATGCATTTACAATTGTATTATGCTTTATTGCTGATTTTGGAGCATAAATGTAGCTGTCTTATTTACCACCCTCTTGGAAATCACTTTAATATTTGCACTTAGGACTTGAAAGAGAATGGATAGATAAAAACCTGAAGAATATGTAAATACAATTTGTATATTTCTCCTAAAATTAGGTGATTATCTAACCCTTATCCAGAAAAAAGAAGAGCCCAGATACTCTGCAGGCATGATACTCGAGAATGTGTGGTCTTCCAGAAGGAAAACATGCAGTAATCCATGTGGCAGAGTTTACCTGTGACCAGCTGGGGTCAGTGACCTATGCATTCCTTACATGCAACGTATCAGGAGTGGAAAAAGGGAATTTGTCAGTCGTGGCAATAAGTATAATGAAGATTTGTAGCAGGTCATGCTCATATATTCAACACAGGTACCATCAAAATTTTGCTCAATTCTGGTAGATCTAAGTCTGTATCTGTTACCTTGTCTTTAATGAGGAAATGTCAGAACTAACTTACAAAAAAAAGTGTTTTGTTTGTTTGTTTGTTTTAATTACAGTCACGGTGAGTAAGACATAGCTCAGAACAGCTAATGTGACTTAGTGATTCTCTCATCAGGAAATACAGTTTCTACTTCCCTGTTTATTCTCCACATCCTGCAGTAAGTAAAATTTCAATGAAAGATAAATCTACAGGGCGAAAAAGAAAACTTACATGTGTTGATAACATCATTCTGACAGGTTTTACCACGTATGTCAGTGTTTCTGGCGATGGACACAAGCCAGAGCTCCCTACCTTGACATTTTCACTGATGTCACTCCCCTTGATCCTCAATTTGTAAGTGGATAAAAATGTTTTCTATGTCTTCTTCTTTAAGAAATTAAATAAAGAATGCTTTCTAGACATGATCCTCTAATGATTTTCAGTCAGTGGTCATCAAGAGAGGAAAAACACAGAATCTCATCCCCACAGAAGGGTGACATTCAGTCAGGTAAGAAAATTCTCCCCAAAATCAGAGCTTCATCTTTAGCATGCAATCAGAGGCTTTCACAGGTTCTTCGTCACTGTGCACTCAGCCCTATCATATGGGATTGGCTGTGAGAATCTCACATCAGGTGACTGACAAACATGTCATAGTACACTGATCTGGTACCAGATGCTGCCTCTCTTAATGATCTCCCGCAGGGATATTGCAGTATTCTACGATAATTCCTGGAGCCCTCTACTCTATTCAGGTACAATTCCAAGTAGAAACAGAAGCTTTGATTCTCACTGGCACCCCTGCTCTGTCCAACCAACCTCTCTAGAAATATGATGTTCTAATCTCTTCTGATTAGAACATTTCAAGGTCTCTCCCTGTGCTAATTAGTAAAGGTAAAAGAGAAACAAGAAAGAGCAAACTATGCAGGGAGCCATATATAAGATTCCTTTACTTAATGTATTTATCTGATATACCCAAATATTGAGAAATATAGATTCATTCCATAATGGTCAAGAAAAGAGGAGGAGGAACCTCCATGTCAACAGTATATATAAAATGGAATCAATATTGCATAAGCTCCAGCTTAAGCTTAGCTACGAGGTACTAACTCTTCTCATAAAGAAGCAATAGCTCTCCATCATTTGAAGCACACTGACTCAGACAGCTGGATACTGAGGGTGTAGTCTCCTCACTCGAATTCTGTACTTGCATCACAGAGCAATGAAATATTCCCAAAGAATTATTAAGGATGAGGTGGGGAACTGAAATAAGAAAGATGAATCCATAGTCTGCCCTACCATCTGTTCTGCGGGATATTACCACCATCGTGGCCCAATATGACCTTCCAACTTTTATCTGGGCCTCCCTACTTTCCACCTCCATCCTCTCGCTGTATCTTACCTACGTTTGGAAGCGAATCTAGTTTTTCCATTGATCTTTATCAACAAGTAATCCAAAGAGCAACTCTGTATATAACTCCTTAGAAACCTCAGGTCTGACTCAGGAATACATGACCTTCGAAGTCCAAAGTTTTCCTAATTCCCTTTATTATTTTTTTCCTAATTTCCATGTACTTACACTCTCAGGACCTCCACTGTTCTCAGGTTCGTCTTCCCTGCAAACTCTGTCAACCTAGACATAGACTTAAGTACCACGCTCTAATTATCTCCTAGGGAGTCCAGTTTTTACAAAAGCCTCAGCAAGCCTTATGGACTTTATTAAACACTCTTTAAGATAACCCATGGGAGATAGCAGTACACCCACAGATATCTATTTAGTACACCCTCAGAGTAATTATTTTTCTTTTTTTATAAAGTCTTTTCTGTCCAATGAAAACTCACTGTTCTTCTTCTTCAACATATACAATGTCTCACCCTTCTGATTACTCTCTGCTCTATCTCAGGGCCACTCCCTTTCCTGATATTACATTCTTTCCCAATTTTGTATGTTGGTAAAATCAAATAACATAAAATATAATATGTTACTTATTATAAAGCGCACCGTTCAGTGATATTAAATACATTCATATTATTGGGCGATCAGCATCGCCATTTATCTTTCTAATTCTTTTCTATGTTTTAAAACTGTAACTCTATATCCTTTAAACATAACTTTCCTTTTTGTTCGATAACAACCTGAAAAGCATCATTACCCTCCCAATTTCTATGGTTTTGACTACACTAAGTACCCCATATAATTGAAATAAGTAGTTGTATTGTTATGACTCACTAAAAGCCACAAAAATGGCATTTTTGGTAGCTAAATTTCCTCAAGATTCATCCACGTTGTAGCATAATCCTAGATCTTTTCCTTCTTAACACTGAATAATATTGTATTATATGGGTATACCACACTTCGCTTATCCAGGAACTAGTGGATGAACACTTAGGTTGCTTTCATATTTTAGCTACTGTGATTATTACTGCTCTAAACACTGAAGTACAAATATTTCTTTAAGACCCTGATTGCAATTCCTTTGGGTATACCTCATAGTAAAATTCCTGGATCATGCAGTAATTCTGTATTTAATATCTGAAAAATTGCCATACTCTTTTGCAAAGCAGCTGTATCATTCTAGGTTCCCACTCACATAGCACAACGCTTCCAACTCTGTCACATCCTCACCAATACCTGTTTTCTGATTGTGTATGTGTGTGTGTGTGATTGTGTGTGTATGCATGCACACAAATATATAAACATGCATTTAGTGATATGGAACATCTATTCAAGTGCTTAGTCATTTGTACATCTTTTTGAAGAACCATCTATTCAAGTCTTTTATCCATTTTTGAATCAGGGTGTTTGCCTTTTGTTGAGTTCTCTGTATATTCTGAATAGAAATCTCTTGTAAGATAGATGGCTTTCAAATATTTTCTCCCACCTTGTGGGTTGACATTTTATTCTGTTTACATTTCTTTGATACACATTTTTTTAAATTATGTACTGCAACTTGTTTATTTTTTTGTTAGCTGTACCTTTGTTTTTCCTTCGTTTCATATTGAGGAAGACACTGCCAAATCCAATGTCATGAAGCTCTTGTCCTATGTCTTCTTTTAAGGCTTTTTATTTTATTAGGTCTTACATTTAGTTTCTTGATACGTTTCCATTAATGTTTGCATATGATGTTAGGTAAGGGTCCATCTTCCTTCTATTGCATGTTGACAACAAGACTTCTCAGCACCATTTGTTGAAAATACTATCCTTTCTACTTTGAAAAGTCTTGGCAGCTTGTCAAAAATCATTTGACCATATATCAGTGTTTATTTCCGGGTGTCCTATTCTATTCTATTGGTCTTGAATAAGAGAGAAAATAGTATAATCTATCCAGGTTGATGAAGAACATAAAGAAAGACCAGGACTGAGAATTAGCAGGGAGTAAAAGGCAGTGTGAGAGAAGATCTTGTATTTGCGAGTTCATGGAAATATGATCATGATAAAACGACCAAATGCCTGACTTTGAACAATACGGAAAATGTGCTAGCAAGAAACATAACACGTACCCATCTCTGGGAAATATCGTACGGGCATAAAAATAAACTACACACAAATATATTAAAAAGGGAAATGTTTTCATGGTGTGAGAATATTTTGGGATTTGAAATAAAATTTACGTCTGTTCTACCATTATCTCTAAAATTTATCAAAGTGTATATACAAGCAATTCCAACTCTGCTAATGTGCTCGACAGGTTTATATATGAACTTCAGCAGACCAGTAAATGTACATTCATAGTAGGACTGTTCCCTAAACCAAAAAACAAAACACAAAAATGGAAAGACTAGAGTTCACTTTGTCAACACACATACAGATGCAGTGATGGCTAACCGTCCAAAAAGAGAAGGTGAGCATGGGTGCAAGAGGTTAATCCCCAGGCTGGGGTCGGGTGCAGAGTTTGAGGGTAACACAGGTAAAAAAGGCTTTTGTCCTATCCTTGATTTTTTGAGGTATGGAAATTCACATGTCACTACCTTCATTTCAAAATGAATGAATGCACTATTCAATTTTTTAAAACAGGTGAAGTAAACATGAACGATAATACATTTCAAAGTGTCGCTAATCAAATAAGATACTAAGAAAAATTAAATAATATGATTTAAGAATGAAGTGGAGAGATTGTCCAAGATGGTAGCATTCAAAGACCCAGAGTCTGATGCCTCTCATGGGCACACCAAAGTCACAGTTGTTTGCAGAACAGCAATTGATGAAAAAGGCCGGGACTTACCATAAAAGATGTTTTACAGCTAAAGATGTAAGGAAGGCACCTCGGAAAGTCAGGAAGAAAGGGCAAAATCTCAATATATTCAAGACCCATACCACCAGGTGGGTGGCCCACAAATGGAAGAATAATTACAATTTCTGAGGTGCTCCCAGGTAGCAAGGGTTATGAACCCAACATCAGGCTCCCAAGCCCAGGGATCCTGTGATGGAAAGAAGAGTTCCTAGAAAGTTGGGCTTTGAAGACCAGTAGTGCTTATTTTCCAGAGAGCCAGAGGGTTGTGGGAAATAGAGATTCCACTCTAAACAGATGCTCACAAAATCCCACATGATCCGAGAATCAGAACAGAAGCAGCCATTTGAAAGGATCCTGGGCCACACCTACCTCATGATCTTTGAGAGTCTCCCAGAGAGGCAAGAGGCAACTACAGCACAGCCTCAGGGACATATACGCTGGCAGCAGTCATTTGGGGGAGATCCTTCTACCTCGTGGCCACTGGTAACAGCAAGCATAATTTCAGAATCCTCCCTCTACTTTTTAGCCTCAGGACCTAGCCCTACCCATTTCCATTGGACGATAGACACAAGTACTAGGATGCTGCAGGCCAAGCAACTAACTGAGCAGGGGCATAGCCCCATCCACCAGCAAACAGGCTGCCTTCAGACCCTCTCAATGCACAGCTGCCCCTGGACATGGGCCTAGCCTCCAAAAGCCCCAGGACCAGCCTCCACCCCTCAGTGGACAGGCACCAGACCCAGAGTCCCTGGACCCTCTGAAAAGTGAGCCTGCTCTGACCTTGGAATCAGCCACACCATCGGCAGGTGATTACTGCAAAGGGACTGGATGGAGCTTAGACCTACCCAGAGCAAACCTGCTCTAGCAGTGGGATCAGCTTCATAAACCAACAGGCACACACCAACTCCAGGAATACCACAGCCCAGCAGCCTGTGTGACCAGAACACTCACTTGCAGGCCAGAAGCAGCCATGGACTCAGCTGGGTCCTGACCCTGCCCATCAGAATGCCAACACAAGATTAGGGATACCGCAGACCCTGCAGATAGCTGTGTCAGGAACAGTGATCCAACACCAACTCTGTGACTCCTGCAGCCAGAGCTCAGGACCTGTGTCTTCCTCCCAGTAGCCAAGCATAGCCCCAGGACCAGTGACTGGGCACTAGCCCTGATATCACCTGGACTGCAATTCTATCCATAAGTGAACCAGCACTAGATTTGGTGTCCCCCAGAGTTGTGCAGCCAGCTGCCTTATGATTTAGCCTCACCAAGCAGCACAGACAGCCTCCATACAAGGCAGAGTCTGGCAAACAAGCACTCTGGGGGCAGCCAAGCCTACCAGACTACCCACAGTAGTCAGCCCACCACAACAGAAGAGCCCAAGCAGCCCACATAGTGGGTACACCTAGAACATATAGTTCTAGTGACCAGGGGAGAGTGGGCTGCTGGGACACATAGGACCTCTCCTACAAAAGGCCATTTCTCCACGGTCAGGAAGTGTAAAGAGCCTACTACATACATAGCAATAAAAACAGCAAGTTAAGAAAAATGAGATGACACAGAAACACGATCCAAATGAAGGAACAAGATAAGAACTCAGAAGAAGATCTAAGTGAAGTGGAGATAGCCAATCTCCCCAACAAACAGTTCAAGGTAATGACTATAAAGATGATCAAAGAACTCAGGAGAAGAATGGGCGATCAGAGCAAGAAGTTAGAATTTTTAAAAAAGAGTTAGACCATTAAAGAGCAACAAAACAGAAATGAGGAATACAATAACTGAAATGAAAAATACACTAAAAGGAAACTACTGTAGACTAAATGATACAGAGGAATGAATCAGAAAACTGAAGGACAGAGTACTGGCAATCACTGAAGATGAATGGTAAAACAATAGATTAAAATGAAATGAGGAAAGTTGAACAGACTTGTGAAACAACATCAAGTGTACTAATATTTGCATTATACTGGTCCCAGAAGCAAAAACGAAAGAGAAAGCAGTGTAGAACATACCTGAAGACATAAGAGCTGAAAACTTCTGCAACCTGGGAAAGTAAACAGACATCCAAGTCCAGTAAACACAGTAAGGCCAAAACAGGATCAACACAAAGAGGACCACACCAAGACTCATTGTAATTAAAATGCAAAAAATTAAAGATAAAAAGACACTATTATAAGGAGCAAAGGAAAAGCAACAAGTTACAAACATGGGAACTTGCATAAAGTTATCAGCTGACTTTTCAGGATAACCTCTGCATGCCAGAAGGGAGTGGCATGGTATATTTAAAGTCGTGAAAGGGAAAAGCCTATAACCAAAAATACTCTACCCAGCAAGGCTCTCCTTCAGATTTGATGGCGATATCTAAAGTTTTACAGAGAAGTAAAACTAAAAGAGCTCAGCAACGCCAAACCAGCTTTATGAGAAATCTTAAAGGGGCTTTTCTAAGTGAAAAAGGAAAGGCCACGACTGAAACATAAAAATTAGGAAAGGAAACTTACTAAAGGAAAAACCTCATTGGATAAGGCAAATATTCAACAAAGGTAGTAAATCAACCATGTACACAGCTAATAGGACGGATGAAAGAAAACAGTAATAAAATCATCTATATTCACAATAGGTGGTTAAGGGACACACAAAACAAGTAGATGTAAAATATAAGGTCAAATTCAGTAACTGTGGGGGAGCAGCGTAACAGTGCAGGGTTGTTAGTGTCCATGTGAAATTAAGAGCTCAGCAACTTAAATAATCAGATACACACACACACACACACACACACACACACACACACAAAACTGAAAGAAATCCAAACATAATATTAAAGATAGTCCTCATATCACAGATGAAGAGAATAAAAGGGGAAGAAAGGAACACTGAGGAAATTAAAGAGGGATTCTAAAAATACCCAAGACAAATGAAAATGAACCCAAAATGATCGAAAATCTATGGGACACAGCCAACGCAGTTCACAGGGGGAACTTATAGTGATACAAGCTTATTCTTAGGAAACAAGAAAAATATCAAATAAACAACCTAACATTATACCTGTAAGAATTAGAAAAAGAAGAAAAAACCAAACTCAAAGCTGTCAGAAAGAAAAAAATTAAGAAAACAATACCATATGCAATCACACCAAAAAGAATAAGATACCTAGGAACAAACACACCTAAGCAGGTAAAAGACATGTACTCAGAAATCTATCAGCCTTTGGTGAAAGAAGTTCAAGGCACCAGAAAAAGATGGGAAAGTATAACAGGTGCATGGACTGGAAGAATTAATACTGGTAAAATAACCATACTACCAAAGACAATCTACAGATTCAATGCAATCCCTATCAGAATACCAAAGCATTTTCACAGAACTTGAAAAAGTAATTTTAAAATTTGTATAGAAACACAAAGACCCAAATAGCCAAACAATCTTGAGAAACAACAGAGCTGGAGGCATCACGCACCTTGACTTCAAATTATACTGCAAAGCGACAGTAATCAAAGACAATTGTACCGGCGCAAAAACCGACATAAAGATCACTGGAATACAATAGTGATCCCAGAAGTAAGCCCACACACTTATATTTAATTAACTTATGACAAAGCAGCCAATATGGAGAAAAAACTGTCTCTTCAATAAGAGGTACTGGGAAAACCGGTCAGCTACACGGAGAAGAAGAATAATAGAGTATTTTAGCTCACCACATATAAAATAAATGCAAAACTGAATAAAGACCTAAATGTAGGACCATAAAACCCCTAGAGGAAAATACGGAACATTTTTCAACATAAATGATAGCAACAGTTTTAGGTTCAGACTACTAAGGCAAATGAAACAAAAGCAAAAATGAACAAATGGGACTTCACTAAACTTAAAAGATTTTGCACAGCAAAGGAAACCAAAGACAAAATGAAAAGACAGCCTGCTGAAAGAGAGACAATATTTGCACATGATAAGAGGTTAACACCAAAAAGATGACCAAACAGGGGTTCGTATCTAAACTACAGAAACAGCACATACAACTCAATATCAGAACAACACCCAAAGCCTTTTTTTAAAAAATGAGAAGACCTAAATAGACATTTTTCCAAGGAAAAAATACAGATAGCCAGAAGTCACAAAGATGCTAAACATAGCTAATCGGCAGTAAAATGCCAATCAAAACTATGAGATATATCACCTCAGTCTTGTCAGAATGGCTGTCATCAAAAAGATCACAAATAAAAAAGGTTAGTGAGGATGTGGAGAAAGGGAAACTCTTGTACACTCTTGATGTGAATGTGAAGCACTGCAACTACTGTGGAAAGCAGAATGGAGGTTCCACAAAAAACTAGAAATAGAACTACCATAGTATCCAGCAATTTCACTCTTGGGTATATCAGAAGAAAACAAAAACACTATTTCAAACAAATAACTGAACACCAATGTTCATAACAGTGTTATTTGCCATAGCCAAGATATAGAGTCAAACTAAGTGTTCATCAATAGGTTAGGGGATAAAAAAAGATTTTTTATGATGACTTGAGCAAAAAATGAAATATTGCCATTTGCAAGAACATGGATGTACTTGGAGGGTATTATGTTTTTTTTTTCCTTCGGTACGCGGGTCTCTCAGTGTTGTGGCCTCTCCCGTTGCGGAGCACAGGCTCCAGACGCGCAGGCTCGGTGGCCATGGCTCACGGGCCCAGGTGCTCCGCGGCATGTGGGATCTTCCCGGACTGGGGCACGAACCCGTGTCCTCTGCATCGGCAGGCGGACTCTCAACCACTGTGCCACCAGGGAAACCCGAGGGTATTGTGCTTAGTAAAATAAGCCACAGAGAAAACAAGCATGGTAGGTTATCACTTACACGTGGCATCTAAACAACTGAATACAACAACAACAACAACACAACAGACTCACAGATTAAAGAACAGACTAGTGGTTACCAGCAGGGACAGACACGGTGGAGGAGCAAAATAGTGATAGGAGATTCTGAGGAACAATCCACTATGTATAAAATCAATAATCTACAGTGATGTACTGTATAGCATGGGGAATAGAGCCACTCTTTTATAATAAGTATAAATGGAGAGCAACCTAAACATTTATGAATCACTATGTTGAACCTCTGAAACTAATATAATAATGTAAATTAACTATAGATCAATAAAATATAAAGTAAGAAACAATAAAGGGGAGACACAGATTATTAGATAGAAATCAATTGAATAAACACAACTTTTGGAAATCAAGGAATTAAAAAACAACATGTAAGACACAACACTGGCATTTAAAGTGTACGATCTATTCATTTAAAAGAAATCATTTAAGTGGTGAAAAATGGTACCCATTCTCACAATTTTGTATATCTAGCATAAATTATTATCTACAAAATATGTTACAAATATTCACTCAAAAAGAAAGAGAAAATTTGGATTAACCCATTTTAGTATACAACTTTTATATCAAAGTCTCTATGTAAAATTGATTTGAATAAGTTCTGTTAGCCACTTTTAGTTTCTTTGTGATGTAAAATCATTTAAAGCATAAAAATCAGCCTTTCTACCTTATTCCATTAGACATACATAGAAGTTCAAAGAAATGAGAAGACAGAACAATCAACCAGGAAGGTGAATCTACTGAGAAACAGTCATTCGTTCTCCCTCCTCCTTTTCTTTCCCTCCTTTTCCAGGTCTCTTTTGGTTCCAATCAAGAGAAGTCTTGAGAGTTCTGAGAATATTTCTTTGAGGGCTTCAAATCACCATACCTACATCCTCTGCCACAACTACACACACGGGAACAAAAATAAACCTCTTCTATCTACTCATGTAGGAGGGATTCATGCAAAATAAACTCCTACATGGAGACCAACAGGTGAGTTTTCTACCTGTTCTTTATAATGTCCTTCCATTATAGCAAATCCCACAAATTATGAGGCAGAAGCGGTTATGTAAGCTTTTCCTTGAAGTCAAAAAACTTGCATTCATTTCAAGTAGCTGGTGATCATAGGGTACAGCCAGGGAAGGTGCCATCCCCCTTGGGAGAGGGCGGTGAATGGGCTCCCGCAGCCATGCACCTCCTGATGTACAGGTTCTGGAGAAACAAAGGGCGGTCACACCACAGCCAGCCTGTCAGGCTGTCGGGCCACTGGGCAACCCCACCAGCCTGGAAGTGCCCCATCAGTTGCTGAAAGCAAAGCTCTGTCCCCCCTGTGAAGCCAGGTAATTTGGACCAGAGAGTCAGAGGAGACCGGTAATCAACTCCTCTTCTGTGCTCACCTCCTTGTTGTTACAGCAACCCCATCTCCAAACCCAAATCTGACCCTGCAGTGCCAAACTGGGAGTGCAGGTGGGCTCTGCCGGTGCTTCAGCGCCCTCTGGAGGTTGTCTGCTCTAATGGCAACTCTCAGCCCTGCCTCCTCCTCCTTCCCTAGTCCTAGGGGCTGCCTTGCCTCCTGCAGCTGCTGACCTGATTTCATTCTTCTTTTTTCTCCAATTACAATGAAGTGCCCTACAGAGGCTTGGAATCTCTTGAAGAAGGAAGATCTTTTAGTCAATACACCTTAACCGTGAGAAGTTGGTTTCAAGAATGAACCTGAAATCCTGTATTTTTCTCCTGATGGTTCCAAGGAGACACAGCTCAAGTTTTCTAAATCATAAGAAAAACCAAGGTAAATATGATATTCTCAGCCAGAGATAAAAAAGCCGTTTTAGCACCCTCTCCTCATGTCATATGGTCGGATTTAAATCAATCAACTGCCACTGGTTTTTAAATCACATGACCCAACTTTAAATCACTCAGCTGCTTACCTCTAACTCACGTGACTTGGCTTTGAATAGTAAGAAACACAGAGATATGAAAATGATGCTCTGAACAATTAATGGAAAAACAACATTACAGAAAGTTTTTTTCTTTTCGAATGGACCATTCATTGCATACAGAATAAAGGATTCTCTTGTGGATTTCTTGAACTGTAAACACATACAATGTCTCCGTTGGCTTGATTGACTTAGTTTTTTGGGGGTTTTTTTGTTGTTGTTAACATCTTTATTGGAGTATAATTGCTTTACCATGTTGTGTTAGCTTCTGCTGTATAACAAAGTGAATCAGCTATTCGTATACATATATCCCCATATCCCCTCCCATTTGCATCTCCCTCCCACCCTCCCTATCCCACCCCTCTTTGTCCCAAACCACTGAGCTGATCTCCCTGTGCTATATGCAGCTGCTTCCCACTAGCTACCTATTTAACCTTTGGTAGTGTATATATGTCCATGCCACTCTCTCACTTCATCCCAGCTTACCCTTCCCCCTCCCTGTGTCCTCAAGTCCTTTCTCTACGTCTGCGTCTTTATTCCTCTGCAGCGACTCCTGCTAGGGATGGATACTTCCTTTTATGCTCAGGGAAATCCCCTAGTTTAAATATGATTTGAGTTTGATCCTGTGAAACCATCAGAACTTCACACCAGAGATAAGTGAGGAGATTCTGGCCTTTATCAGTATGCACAATGAGCACGGGTGACCTGGCTGTACTTGCCAACCCTCCTATTTTACCCACCTATTTTTATCCACCTTCCTCCCTGTGAGTACCTTTGACCAACCCTGAGCTCAGTCTCCTGACCTATTACAGTGACATTGCCAGTCTTTCTTTGAAAATAGACAGGTAATAAAATGAATTTAACCTAGAAGCAGCAGCTCAGTAAGGGAAATAAAATCACCAGAAGTTATCTAATCACAGCCACAGCCATCCAAGCTCTGTCTTATCTGCTGCATCATAAGAATGGGACCTTCCTAAACTTGAAGGGCATCCAATCAAATAAGTAAAGGTGTTGCTCACCTCCGGCTCCTGGAAGGATTGCTAGGCAGTCTAACGAGTGTATACGAACTGAAAAACACTGTCATGGTTTTGAAACACCTATGTTCCAGGAAAGCTTTTTAGGGTGCATGGGGAAGGTTTCTTTGGGACATCAAGCAAAAAATAAATCACCAAGCTCTTTGAGCACAGGGGTTCTTAAGAGGGCAGTAGAGGGAAGGAATGGGCAGAAAAGATGATCTCCTCTGAAGTGAAGGTCATTTTTCCAAAAGAGTAGGATTTAGTCTCAGTTTAATGAAAACACTTTTAAATAGCTGGGACAGCTCCAAACTGCAATTTAGGGAATGAGTGCTTCAAAATAACAGTGCTTTAAAAGTCCTGACAAGGCAGCAAGTAGAGGAAGTGTTGGTTTTGCATAGTTTTGAACACAGGAGTAAAGAAGAAGAGGCATCTCTGACTAAAAGGCCCTGAGATCCTATGGCATCAATGGGTCAGTGGCAGGGGTCAGGGGGTGTGGGGGGCGATATTTCTCTCCCAACATCACCCAGGGCAGCCACCCCTCCCTACCCCACCCCCCTACTCCCTTCACCCTTCCTCCCTCCACTGTTGGGTCCCCAGGGACAGCACTTCTTAAGCTGGAGCCCTCAGGCACCATCTCTGCAGTCTGGATACTTTCTGGAGCCTGACACTTTCTGGGACAGGAAGTCAGGACTGCAAGGCCGCTGGGGTGCAGTCGGACCTGGAGGCCTGGAGGGGAACTGGAGCCCTGAAGCCCACCCACGTCCTTGAAGCCTAGGGAGGAACACATCCTCCTAACAGTACTTCTCAGGGCTCAGAGTGCTCCCCACCTGACGGCGATCCATACTCACCTGAGGCAGCAAGGACTGCCTCTAACTGGCCCCCTCAATTCCGACTTAAGGATCCTCACACATGTGTGAAAGCGCAGGCCCCGGCTCTCTTTAGTCACCTGAGGCCATTGCTGCTGGGGTCCCTCCAGTCCCATCCCCCAGCCTCTCCCTCTGGGACCGTATCTAATAGAAGAAAGGGCACAGAGGAATTGGCTGAATCAAGGGACCTGGGAGCCCGGGTATGAGTTTGAAGACCGAGAACCTAAGGAGCAATTACATATTACTGGAAACTCTTGTGGGGTGTGTGGGGAGAGGTTAGGAGGCTGAGAGGCTGAGTCGACCTGGTGAGTCCAGCCCCAGGACACCACACAGCCCCGCCCCCCCCGCCATCAGACAAGGGGTGCTGCAACTCCAGCTGGGACTCTGCACTTACCCCTCCCTGATTCTCCTCCAGAAGAGCAGGTGGCCCCCCTCTGAGGGCAGGGGCAAGACAACGGACCAAGTCCCCCTGCACTAAGGTGCTACTGGAAGCTCTTCCTGAACAGCAGTGCTGGCTTGGAGCGAACCCATGCACCGCCAAAGTTGGTCTCGTCCTGCAGCTGAGGGACGCGGGCTTTAAGTCAGCTACCTTGGCTTTAAACCAATCAGCACCCCTTTCAAGTCAGGTGACCTGACTTTAAATCACTGTGTGCCCCTCAAGCCTGCAACTTCAAAAGTTGGGAACTTCACTTTGATCCCAGCACCTAACATAGCTGAATGCACACTGTAGTCACTCCCAAGCCTGGCTTAGAGGCAGGGTATAAGGTAAGGGGATAGGCGTGCACACATGGTGATGAGGGTGTACTTCATGTGCCAGAACGGTCTAGGCACTCTGGGGTACAGCAAGCAGTGCACGATACAGCAGCTCCCTGGCAAAGCTGGTGATGCACAGGGAGAGCGGGCACACCCATGCATGCAGAGGTTCCAGGACGGGAGCTGGGATACAGCCAGCCGGGATGGTGTGAAAGCGGAGGATCTGAGCCTTCTTGAGAAAGGCAGACACAGAGGATGGATGAGAAACAAAGAACAGATGAAACATGGATTTGAAAAACACACGTTGCTCATGAAATTGGGGTGGGGCACCCCAGATTTGAATCCTCTTACTCCTCAGTTGCTAGTGCTTTGGCATTTGCCCAATTACTTATAAAATTTACTGATAATATCTAACCCGTAGAATACTGCATTTGTAGTGGTATTGCCTGTTAATGTTTCTCTAGTGGAATAATCTTTTCTACAAGAAAAATGTACACTATCTGAAATAAATTAGAAGCCCTCTTTATAAAGTACTATATCTGACTTCCCTGGTGGAGCAGTGGTTAAAAATCTGCCTGCCAAGGCAGAGGACATGGGTTCGAGCCCTGGTGAGGGAAGATCCCACATGCCGCGGAGATGCTAATCCCATGCGCCACAGCTACTGAGCCTTCAGGTCACAACTACTGAAGGCCGCGCGCCTACAGCTGGTGCTCCACAACAAGCGCAGCAAGAGAAGCCAGCGCAATGAGAAGCCCACGCACCACAACAAAGAGTAGCCCCCGCTCGCCGCAACTACAGAAAGCCCACGCATAGCAACGAAGACCCAATGCAGCCGAAAATAAATAAATAACTAAATTATTTTTAAAAAGTACTATATCCTTCTGTACAACTTCTCTGGGAAGAACAGAGAGATGGCGTGGGAGAGTGAGAAAGACCAATAATTAGTGCACATCTCTCATGCAGGAGCTCTCCTGGCTCAGATAGATTTATCCCCACTTTACAAAGGAGGAAATAATCTCAGAGAGGTTTAGTAATTTTCCCAAAGCCAAACAGCTATTGAGTGGCAGAGCCAAGATCTGAACCAAGTCTGTTACCTTCAAAGCCTAAGTCCTCATCACAAGAAAACTCAATTAATATTTACATGTATCGCATTACATTGCAGCCCGGGGAGTTCTTGGCACAATCCTGAATAAGAGTGAGAAAGGAAGAAGTAACTTTGTTCCTACAGTCAACCAAAATTTTTGGAGCAGCTGCTAGATGCCTGGCCCTTTTTGGGGTTCAGCAGTGATCACGACAGGAAGGGTCCTGCTTTCATGGACCATGTAGTGGGGAGGAGAGACAGGTGCACCTTGGGTGAGGGATTTCACCTTGCTGGGCCTCTGTTTTCTCATCTGGAAAATGGGACGGGTGTTCCACGTTTTCTGGGATTGTCCAGCCCTCACATTCTCTGATTCCATAAGAAGCATTTAGTTTTCCTGTTTCTTTAAAATTCATTCAGGCCGTGAACCATGATGAATGTTGTTAGCTGCTCCCCAAATCACTCTATTCCCACCCTTTTCCTGTGATCAGGTCTTTCCCGAAGCATGACTCACAATCAATCAAGTCACAGAACCTAAGGGGCACCCAGCAGAAAAATTCCAACCCTTGCTTCTCAGGAGCTCTGCAGTCTACCTGCCAGGTAAACTTAACTCACCTGGCACAAGGTGGCCATCCCTGGTTTCACATCAACATGATCTCAGGCACAAACCTCCTTGTTTTTCCATTTTGTCTTTAAGTTACTTGTTGAAACAACTGCACAAATATGACAAAGATATAAAATCAGGCATCTTCTGCCCCCAGTGCCTACCAATAAATGATTTTCTGCCACTTTAATGATAAAGACAGAACATTTCAACATTCTGCTACCTTTATTATTTGTCATTTTGTTGATATTTCTATTGAATACGTCTTTCAATATTTTACGAATGGAACATTTATTTAGGTTGTCCCAGACCCAGACTTTAGTGGTAAAGGTTTTGTTGTTATATTTTTATTATATTTCCCTTAAAAATCATTATCCTATTTAAATGGATTAAGTCAAATCTATAGGCATTTCTTATGAATATTGATGAAATGAATACATAGAGGGCAGTAGTACAAGTTGATTGGACTTGAGAACCTCTATCAGCACAGTTAAGTATAAATATTATCTATATGTAAACCAAAGTACATGCTGAGTGAGATTCTCCAACTCTTTTTCACTGTCTGCCCCTCAAGCCTGTGAGAAATGGAATATTTCTTGCCAGCTCAGTAAACAAAGGATGTCACAGTCATCAGCACTTGCAGCCCTCCAGTGTGAGCCGCGGGCCCTGAGGCACTCAGGATATGCAAATACAGAATGCAGGCCCCAGAGAGCTGAGGTGCATATCAAAGGAAGGATTTCAGTGAGCCCAGACTCTGGCATCTTCGCATACAAAGAAAAGCGCTACATTCCTCACCTTGGGAGAGCTGGTTTTCCTCAGTTAACAACCACCTTCTGGTGTCCCCCATTACCTGCGCCAGTCCCCTGCCCTGTCCCCTCCCCCCGGTACTTTAGCTCAGGGAGGAAGGAGCGCAGAGGGACTCGGCTGAATAAGGGGCCTGCGAGCCTCAGAAGGAGTTTTCAGCCGCTTTCCCCGCACTCGGGAGGAGGGGCGCTGACGCTGCTGGCGGACCCTGCTCCTCCCTTGCACCGTTTCCCCTCAGGACGCTCAGGCCGACACCCCCCCCACACACACTCCCCAGACCCCGTGAGCCAGGCCGGGGGCAGGGGCGAGAGGAGGGACCAAAGTTCGCCGGACCAGACGCTGGGGGCCGCTCATTCTGCACAGCAGCGGTGGGGGGCAGCAAACAACTGCCTCCCAAAAGCTGGTCTTGCGCTGCCGCCCGGACACCGGACCAGGTGGAGGATTGGCGCCCACTTACCAGGCCCGCTGTCCCCCCGACTGTCGCGGCTTCGGCCGCTGGGTCCCCTCCAGAGCCGGCAGCCTCAGTGAGGCCGCCCTCCCCTCGGGCTCCGGGGCAGTTCCGTGACGGCGCAGGGAAGAGACCCCGATCCGGGAGTCCCAGATCTGCGGAAACGGTGGCTCCGAGGCCTTCCGGGAGGGAGGGGCGCGCCGTGGGAGGGAGCCGCCAGGAACGCAGGGGCCGGTCGGGGTTCCTGGTGGGGCGGTCCGGCCTGGGGGTCCCGCCCACTGTGACCGCAGCCCAGGCCTTTTTCCTGGAATCCTACACAAAAATGTTAGGAAGATACATGGTCTATAGTAAATGTTCACAAATGATTGTTGCTGCTGTGCTTACTATCCTGTTAAAGGTGTAAAATCCATAAAACACTTTAAGGTCAAAGTTAACTATGAATTTTTACCTTTCTAATTATGTCTCTGCAATTCACAATTGTCGTTAATGAATCAGAGACTGTGGCATCACTAGTTAAAAATGAGCTTGTTAAAAAAATAGAACTCAGGCCCACCGGACCTACTGAATCACAGTCTGCACTTTTACAATCTCCCCAGTGTACTTGTGTAACCATGAATAGTTGAAAGGTACATTTCTACCTGGACATGTCTTCTCTGTCTGAGAAATACACGCATTTTATCCAGTTTGATATAAATAAAACACTCAAAAGTGCATATGCCTGTGTTGAAAGCATCATTTTATCATTTCTTTTCCAGATAAGTATAGTCTCTATACTGGTTTTGTGGATCACATGCCATACTCTTTTCCTGTAGTTAGAAATAAGGTAGAGAAAGTTACTTTGT
>NW_021703767.1:108907647-108913809 GCF_005190385.1 Monodon monoceros | reverse complement strand
ATACTCTTTTCCTGTAGTTAGAAATAAGGTAGAGAAAGTTACTTTGTAAAGTATGTATGTGTATATATATATATATATATATATATATATATATATACCTTTATATTAGTGGATAATTGAAGTAAGGTAGAGAAAGTTACTTTGTAAAGTATGTATGTATATATATATATATAAATATATATATATATATATATACCTTTATATTAGTGGATAATTGAAGACACTCTTCTAAATTAAAACCAGTTCTCTTAATTTGCTGTTTGCTTCTTGGGGCACAGTATGAACTCTTTCCGTGGCCACATGGCATGTGCACTTTTAATTTCAGGGACTGCTGACATTCCAGAATATGGCCATAGATTTCTCTCAAGAGGAGTGAGAATGCCTGGACCAAGATCAGTGGGAATTGTACAGGAATGTGATGTTAGAGAAGTATAGGAACCTTCTCTCCTTGGGTGAGGATACCTTCCTTCCAGAATTCCTTATCCAACCACAGGGTTTAGAGTCCTTCATTTGTAGAATGTCTCCTGGAATCTTCTGCTTCCTACAATAGGGTTTCAGATTGCAACATTTCAGGAAAGATTAGGAGTTTGTGGGTATAATTTATGTTATTCTTTTGAAATTGCAGCCCCCCTTTTAATATACTTTGTAACTGCTTGGAATATGTCTATATGAACTGTGTACTATATGCTTCTGTTATAGCCCTTACAATATTTTATTGTCTTATTTTCTATAGCAATTTTCCATGGATTCTTTGGGCTTAAGGTATATTAAAAGAGAGAGTGCGATTCTGGAACTTCCCTGGTAATGCAGTGGTTAAGAATTCACCTGCCAATTCAGGGGACACGGGTTCGATCCCCGGTCCAGAAAGATCCCACGTGCCACGGAGCAACTAAGCCAGTGGGCCACAACTACTGAGCCTGTGCGCCACAACTACTGAAGCCGGTGCACCTTGAGCCCATGCGCCATTTATTTTTTGGAGAATAAAACCACCTCTGAGTGATTAAAATTTAGACTATCTAGTCAAAATGCTTTATCACCTGTTCTTCTAAAACAATGATCAACGGAACAAGTTTTACTAGGGATAACATTGTAATTGTATTCTGGATTTCATATCGGCAATATGGTTTATGACCTTGATGCTGGATCACGACATGTCAATGGTATAATGGCTATTAATTGTCTGTTTGTTCAACGATTAAAGTCTCATGTGATCTGAGTTCAGACTGGAGTCATCCTGGTTGCTTTCTCTCTATTACAGATTTGAAAGGACAAGAGCAATACGGCTTACTTTACAAAATGTCCGCAAACTAAATGATGATATAATCTACATTCAATTAATTTATACATACCCTGCTGTAGAACCGGGTTTGTTACGGTGGCAGAGCCCAGTAATTATGTAAAACTGAAGCCTTTACCTGCACTGGTTCAAGTCCTCTTCCTAAGAATATGTTTATAATCAACATTCTTTCACAAATGACCCAATTTAATTCACCATAGCATTCCTCGCATTAACTAAATGGAAAATCCTAGGCTATATACAAATCCAGAAAGGGCCAAAAATCATCAGCCCTCATGGATTATTACAAACCATTGCTGAGGCATTCAAATTACTTATTAAAGAACCACTATGTCCATCAACATCATCAACTTATATATTATTGCCCTAATGCTAGCCTTAACCCTGGCTCTCACAATATGAATTCCTCTTCCCACATCTCATCCACTAATTAATATAAATGTAGGCATATTATTTATATTAGCCATATCACACCTAGCCATTTATTCCATCCTCAGATCTGGATGAGCTTCACATTCAAAATACTCACTCACTGGAGCTCTAGGGACAGTAGCCTAGACAATCACATATGAAGTAATGTAGCAGTTATTCTCTTCTCAGTCTTACTGATAAATGGATCATTTACACTTTCAACAGTAATTATTACACGAGAACACCTATGACTAATTTTCTCCTGACTCCTACCCAGAATTTGATTATCTCCACAGTAGCAGAAATCCAATGAAGCCCCACTTGATTTAACAGACGTAAAATCAAAACCCGTATATGTCTTCAATGTAGAAAATGTAGCAGGCCCATTCACCCTGTCCTTCCTAGAAAATATGTCAATTTCCTTATAATAAACATTTCCACAACAATCTATTTTTAGGAGCATTCGACAATCCCTAGGTGCCAGAATTATATACAGCCCAAGTCATCATTAAAACACATCTAACAGGGCTTCTCTGGTGGCGCAGTAGTTGAGAGTCCACCTGCCGATGCAGGGGGCACGGGTTTGTGCCCTGGTCCGGGAAGATCCCACATGCCGCGGAGCGGCTAGGCCTGTGAGCCATGGCCGCTGAGCCAGTGCGTCCAGAGCCTATGCTCTGCAACGGGAGAGGCCACAACAGTGAGAGGCCTCAAAAAAAAAAAAAAACCAGATCTAACAATCTCCTTTCTATGAATTTGAGCATCCTACCCACAATTTTGATATGATCAACATCTACATCTCTTATAAAAAGGTTTTTTTTACTACCAGCATTAGCCCGATGTATATGAGAGTTTTCACTACTTGTCATCATACCAGGCAACCCACCACAAACTTAAGAAATATGTCTGACAAAAGAGTTACTTTAATAGAGTAAATCATAGAGGTTTCAATGCTCTTATTGCTGGAATTGAATTCTTCCTGAGAATTTTACATTCTCCATGCTACCACATTACACCACATGCTATATAGTAAGGTTCTCTAAGTAAGCTTCAGGCCCATACCCCCAAAATGTTGTCGTATATACTTCCTGTACTAATAAACTCTCATTGTTTTTACTATCTTTCTACTGACCATTATCTCAGGAAATATAATTGTATAACAAGCTCACACTGGTTAATGGTATCCCCATTCTAATAAAAAACACGAACCCATAAGCTACAGAAGCATCCAACAAATATTTCATAAAACGATCCACCACATCAATACTACTTATAATGGCTATTATCATTAATCTAATAAACTCTGGTCAAAGAACACGATGAATAAAAAAATCTTTAATCCAGCAGCATCCACCCTCATGACAATCGCCCTTGTCACAAAAGTAGGACTTTCCCCATTTCACTTCTGAGTGCCTGAAGTAACACAAGGCATCCCATGAACAGCAGACCTGATGCTATCAGCCTGACAACATTGCACCCCTATCAGTTTTATCCCACATGTCACCATCCATCAAGCTAAATATACTATTAATCATAGTGATATTATAAATCATAGCTGGAGGCTGAGGCAGGCTTAGCCATACTCACCTGGAAAAAATTACACCCTCGTCATCAATTGCCCATATAGGATGAATGACAGCTATTATAAAGTATATTCCAATTATAACAATCCTAAACATATTAATTTATATGATAACAACACTCTCTTCTTATTATTTATGCCCAGATCATGTACTACAAGAGTATCATTATCACACACATTAGATAAAACACCTCCCATCACAATCCTTTCCCTCACCATTATAGTATCATTAGGACATCGCCCATCACTATCAGGGTTTTTACGCAAATGAATAATTATCCAAGAGATAACAAAAATGACATCATTCTACCAACACTAATAGCCATCATAGCATCCTCAGCAAATATTTTTACTTGCAGCTAACATACTCCACATCACTAACTATATTCTCTTCTTTAAAAAACACAAAAACAAAACAATTTGAACATACAAAGAAATAACCTTCCTAACATTACCAATCATAATACCCACGCGATTACTACACATAACACCAATTCTGTCGGTGCTGCACTAAGAATTTAGGTTAGTTCAGACCAAGTGCTTTCAAAACCCTAAACAAGTAAAATTTACTTAATTCCTAAAAATAAGGATTGCAAGACTTTATCCTATGTCAATTGAATGTAAAGCAAACATTGTAATTAAAGCCAAATCTTTCCGAGATTGATGAGTTTTAACCCCAGGAAACTTTAGTTAACAGGCAAATCCTCTAGTCAACGGGCTTCAGTCTACTTCTCCTTCATTTGAGCAAGAAAAAAAAAAAAACAGGAAAATCACCGGCAGAATTGAAGCTGCTTCTCTGAAGTTACAATTCAATTTGTTGATTCACCACAGGGTTTGCCAGAAAGGGCTCAATCTCTGTCTTTAGATTTACAGTCAAATGCTAGCTCAGTCTTTTTACCTCTGTCCATACAATGCTGATTATTTTCAACAAACCACAAAGATATTGGCATTTTATATTTACTATTTGGTGCTTTAGTTGGAGTAGCAGGCAGCACCTTAAGTATATTAATCCAGGCTGAGCTATGCTAACCTGGAGCACTACTTGGAGATGTCCAAATCTGTAAGGTAGTCATAACAGTCCCTGCACTTGTAATAATTTTCTTTATAGTTGTACCCATTATGATTGCAGGGTTGGAAAACTGACTTGGGCCACTAATAACTCGGACACCTGAGGTAGCATTTCCCCAAATAAATCATGTAAACTTTTGACTACTTCCCCCATCATTCTTACTCCTACTCATATCACCAATAGTAGAAGCTGGTTCTGGTATCAGTGGAACCGTATATTCATCTCTAGCCTGCAATCTGGCCCACACAGGAGCCTCTGTCGACCTAACCATTTTCTCCTTACATTTAGCAGGTGTCTCTTCAATTCTTGGTGTTATTACTTTTATTACTATAGTCTTTCATACAAAACCAGCAGTCATACCCCAATACCAAACACCATTATTTGTTTAATCTTCCCCAACTATAGCCACATTACTATAATTACCAATGTCAGTCCGAGCAGCCAGAATTGCCATACTGTTAAGAGACAGAAATCTAAACACTACTTTCTTTGACCCTTCAGGAGGAGACCGAATCCTATACCAACACCTGTTTTGATTCTTTGGTCACCCTGAAGTCTGTATTCATGGCCTACTAGGGTTTGTTATAAACTCACATATCATTACATACTATTTAGGACAAAAAGTGCCTTTCAGCTATTTGGGAATTGTATGAGTCATGTCTACTGGCTTTTTAGGATTTCTCTTGTGGGCGCATCATATGTTTACCATAGGGATAGCTGTCGACTCAGGAGCATACTTTGCATCAGCTACCGTAATTACTTCTATCCCTACAGGAGTCAAAGTATCTAGTTGATTAGCAGCTCTTTCTTTAATTTTTCTTTTTCTTTTTTTTCTTTTGTCTGTGTTGGGTCTTGGTTGCTGCACGTGGGCTTTCTCTGCTTGCTGTGAGCGGCAGCTACTGTTCGTTGTGGTGTGCGGCCTTTTCATTGCAGTGGCTTCTCTTGTTGCAGAGCGCAGCTTCTAGGCACGTGGGTTTCAGTAGTTGTGGCTTGCGGGCTCTAGAGGGCAGGCTCAGTAGTTGTGGGGCACTAGTTTTTTGCTCCGTGGCATGTGGAATCTTCCCAGATGAGGGCTCGAACCCGTGTCCCCTGCATTTGCAGGCGAATTCTTAACCACTGCATCATCAGGGAAGTCCCAGAATTGCAGTCTCCCTTTTAATATACCTTAAGCCCAAAGAATCCATGGAAAATTGCTATAGAAAATAAGACAATAAAATATTGTAAGGCCTATAACAGAAGCATATAGTACACAGTTCATATAGACATATTCCAAGCAGTTACAAAGTATATTAAAAGTGGGGCTGCAATTTCAAAAGAATAAAATAAATTATACCCACAAACTCCTAATCTTTCCTGAAATGTTGCAATCTGAAACCCTATTGTAAGAAGCAGAAGATTCCAGGAGACATTCTACAAATGAAGGACTCTAAACCCTGTGGTTGGATAAGGAATTCTGGAAGGAAGGTATCCTCACCCAAGGAGAGAAGGTTCCTATACTTCTCTAACATCACATCCCTGTACAATTCCCACTGATCTTGGTCCAGGCATTCTCACTCCTCTTGAGAGAAATCTATGGCCATATCCTGGAATGTCAGCAGTCCCTGAAATTAAAAGTGCACATGCCATGTGGCCACGGAAAGAGTTCATAATGTGCCCCAAGAAGCAAACAGCAAGTTAAGAGAACTGGTTTTAATTTAGAAGAGTGTCTTCAATTATCCACTAATATATATATATATATATATATATATATATATATATAACAAAGTAACTTTCTCTACCTTATTTCTAACTACAGGAAAAGAGTAT
>NW_021703767.1:108883393-108907622 GCF_005190385.1 Monodon monoceros | reverse complement strand
ATGATGCCCATTTCTAATGGGGTGAGGGGATTACATCATGTAGTTGGGTTATACTTTCTGTTAAATAATAGTAGATGTTAGGAGAAGCCTTGGAAGGCGATATACAAGGGGATAATGTCCTTATTTTTCCTTACCTTATTTTGTATATCGAATCTAAAAATATTTGAGAGGCAAAAGTGTATAGTATTAGCTATTTAGTTTACTTATGAAACCCAGTTAAACCTGCGTGCGTTATAGTCTTTTTTTAGGGACTTGGATGGTGAGGGTGTTGGGGTGACGCTTGATTCGAGGCTGAAGAAGACAGGACTCCTGAGGATTTTCGGGAGTAGTGTCAGTTCAGCTGAGCGATGAGTGAATAATAAGGGTGATAATTTGAGTAAACCTACATCGTCGAACCACAAATTGACCGAGTTGTGTTCAGACTAACAAGTTGGAATTACTCGTTCGGTCTGGTGTCTACGATATCTTTCGGTGCGTATGTTTTTTGGCGTTTCATGTGTTTTTGTGTCTTTATATGAGGTTCATTTGATTTCTTGTTTTTGGGTGCCTGTGCTCATTGTTCGGAGAACACACTACATCGTAACTCGATAAAGGTAACTACGCCTGAAATAGACCCCACAAGCCATGACCGTCGGTGACTGTGCTCTATTTGGCGTTGTAGGAGTTCGCACGTGCCGGTTGTGTTTGCGGGTAGGGTGAGTTGGGGTTGTGGCAAGTCGTATGCGTGGGCGCCGGGGGAAAACATGGAGGGGGGGAAGGGGAGGTGGAGGGGAGGCCTGGGAGTCAAGCGCTAAGGATAGGAAGGGGAGAAAGGACGGTGTAGTTGCGGGGGGGGGGGGGTGGTGGGGTCTTGGAGTTATTTAAGTATTCATTTTTTTCTTTTTTTCAGTTGCTTACTTAGTTAACGTTAGTGCTTTCATTTTAGTCACCATTTTTTATATTTTTTTGTTTTATTTTCAAATTTCTCAGGAGTGGTTGGGTTAAATGGGGGTCAAAAAAGGATTTGCGGTGACTTCTGTATATACAGTGTTCTGCCGAGTTTTCACTCTTAGAGTTTTATAGTTGTTCTTTCCCTCCTCTGCTTCGGACCGAGCTTGCGCCCCTTTGTTAGTCTACTAACCTGCATACATCGGAGCTAGCCCCCGGCACTAATCTACCTAACCAACATTTTGGGAAGATCCTCCTCCCCCCCTCTGTTCACTATTCGTCTATCCGCCACCGCCTATATTAGGCTCAGAGGTGTGGTGTATGGAACCAATACATGACCCCTCAGGAGACTCCCCACGCTTTTCTGACAATGTTCTGGATACACTAGTGGGCGATCCACTGTGTGGGGATTATACAGTCGTGTGCCACATCTGAACTCCTTGTGAGGTCTAATCGCCTCCCTGGTTCCCTCATTGCTTCCTCCTAACCATCATCCCTGGATCTCGGCTCCCCTGACTACAATCTTAATACTTGCCTCCTCTTGGTTCACGTAATTGTTCATCTACCCTCCTCGATCAATGAGAGGCTGCTTCGGATAATGTATCACGTATACCACTTTCTCTGCTGAGTGATGGTCATGCCCCACCCTGTACTTGAAGGTCCAGGTCCAGAGCGAAGGAACGAATCCCGGATACGCGTGTCGTTCCATCTCATGCCAGTTCTACCCGAGTAGGGACGAGGGTGCGAAAGACTCACTGCCCCCGGGGTCCATTAACCACAGCCACTCTCGGGCCTCCTTTAGTATGACCACCAACCCGCTCCTCGATTCATCCCTCGCCACCTCGACTTTAGCAGCGCAAACTCTCTCTGTGCTACTTGGCGTGTGCATCCGACAGACGTCCTACGCCTTGTCGTCCTCGATAATTATACCTTAGACACTCACTCTGCTAGAGTGAGACGACACTCACCGCAATCACCTCCCTTTACCGTTCACGCACACTCGGTGTGTAGCTCATATATCGCGTCGACCACACACTAACCGACCTCCCCACAGTCTGAAAAATCCTGCTGTAGACCGACGATCCGCTGCGAGCTAATGTTATCTAATCTCGCGAACGGCCAGGATGTGCATTAACTGTGATAAGATGTTAACGCAACCGACCCTGTCCCATGTGCTGTATTATACTGTCTATCCTAAAAGACTGTGTGTTCGCCAAGATACGGGTAGTTGTATAGAGCCGAGCACTTGAAGTGTCCAGAGTGTAGAACCGTGGCCCTAAGTGGTGAGTGTTTACTAAATCTTATCGTTGTTTCCTGAGAGCGTTAGACGGTCTCAGACTTCCCGCTAGTTCAAGGCAATTAACTGATGTAGAAACTCTATTGTAATCTATATTGATGTGGATGTTTTTTTATATGAGAATGCTGAAAAGACATTTGTAATTACTAGTGAGTGTGAAAAATGAAGCGAAATAAGGTAAGTGTATAGGTAGGACGGCTTTAGGTTCATATAGTATAAGGTTTTTAACTCATGGGCTCTTATTACTGTTAAGTGATATTATTTTTTAATCGATATTATATTAGTTGGTGTTTGATACGTCGAGAAGGCATATAGTCTTGAGTACGTTAGCTTTGTAGTGGATTAGTCCGAAACGAAAGTCAGGGCACGTCTGATTCCTCCAGCTCTTATAATTTCCCAGTCAAGGATGCTGGGCTATTTGGGCGTCTTTGTGTATCGCATACAATTTAAGATATTTTTGGTATGAGATCTGTAGAAAAAATGCCAACTGGTGATTTGATAGGGATTACATGAGTCGTAGATTGCTGGGTAGTAGGAGTCATTTTCACAATTTGGATTCTTCTAATCAAAAAGAACATGTTTATATCCCCATCGTTTATATCATCTTTGATTTCTTTCAGCAGTGTCTTATAGTTTTCTGAGACAAGGTCTTTTACCTCCTTAAGTAGCGTTCATTCGACGTATTTTGTCTTTTGTTTAAGTGGTGAATGGGATTGTTCCTAAGTTCCTTTCTGATCTTCCATGTTAGTGTATAGGAAGGCAAGTCTGTGCATTAACTTTGTATCCTGCAACTTTACCAAATTCATTGATTAGCTCTAGTAGTTTTCTGGCGGCATCTTTAGGATTCACTATGTATAGTATTATGTCATTTGCAAATAGTGACAATTTTACTTCTTCTTTTCCAAGTTGTATTCATTTTATTTCTTTTTCTTCTCTGATTGCTGTGTCTAGCACTTCCAAAACTTGTTGAATAATAGTGGTGAGAGTGGACATCCTTGACTTATTCCTGATCTTAGAGGAAATGTTTTTAGTTTTTCACCATTGAGAATGATGTTTGCTGTGGGTTTTTCATATACGGCATTTATTATGTTGAGGTAGATTCCCTCTATGCCCACTTTTTGGAGTCTTTTTATCATAAATGGGTGTTGAATTTTGTTAAAAGCTTTTCCTGCATCTGTTGGGATGAGCATATTTTTATTCTACAATTTGTTAATATGGTGTATCACATTGATTGATTTGTGTATATTGAAGAATCCTTGCATCCCTGGGATAAACCCCACCTGATCATGGTGTATGATCCTTTTAATGTGTTGTTCAATTCTGTTTCCTAGTATTCAGTTGAAGATTTTTACATCTATATTCATCAGTGATATTGGTATCTAACTTTATTTTTCTGTAGTATCTTTGTCTGCTTTTGGTATCATGGTGATGGTGACCTCATAGAATGAGTTTGGGAGTGTTCCTTACCCTGAAAATTTCTGAAGAGTTTGAGGAGGTTGGGTGTTAGCTCTTGTCTAAATGTTTGATAGAAGTCACCTCTGATGCCATCTGGTTCTGGAATTTTGTTTGTTGGAAGATTTTAAATCACAGTTTCAATTTCATTACTTGTGATTGGTCTGTTCATATTTTCTATTTCTTCCTGGTTCAGTCATGGAAGGTTATACCTTTCTAAGAATTTGTCAGTTTCTTCCAGGTTGTCCATTTTATTGGCATAGAGTTGCTTGTAGTAGTCTCTTAGGATGCTTTGTATTTCTGTGGTGTCTGTTGCAACTTCTCTGTTTTCTTTTCTTTTCTTTTTTTTTTTTTTTTTGCTGTACGTGGGCCTCTCACCATTGCCTCTCCCGTTGCGGAGCACAGGCTCTGGACGCACAGGCTCAGCAGCCACGGCTCACGGGTCCAGCTGCTCTGCAGCATGTGGGATCATCCCGGACAGGGGCACGAACCCATGTCCCCTGCATCGGCAGGTGGACTCCCAACCACTGCGCCACCAGGGAAGCCCAGCAACTTCTCCTTTTTCATTTCTAATTTTATTGATTTTAGCCCTCTCGCTCTTTTTCTTGAGTCTGTCTAAAGGTTTATCATTTTTGTTTATCTTCTCAAAGAACCAGCTTTTAGTTTTATTGATATTTGCTCTTGCTTTTATTTCATTTATTTCGGCTCTTATCCTTATGATTTCTTTCCTTCTACTAACTGTGGGTTTTGTTCTTCTTTCCCTAGTTTAGGTTTAGTGTTTAGTGTTTTAGGTTTAAGGTTAGATTGCTTATTTGAGATTTTCCTGGTTTCTTGAGGTAGGCTTGTATTGCTATAAACTTCCCTCTTAGAACTGCTTTTGCTGCATCCCATAGGTTTTGGATTATTGTGCTTTTGATGTCATTTTTCTCTAGGTAGTTTTTGATTTCCTCTTTTATTTCTTCAGTGTTCTCTTGGTTATTTAGTAACGTATTGTTTAGCCTCCATGTTTTTGTGTTTTTTAACGTTTTTTCCCCTGTAATTGATTTCTAATCTCATAGAATTGTGGTCGGAACAGCTGCTTGGTATGATTTCAGTTTTCTTAAACTTACTGAGGCTTTATTTGTGACCCCAGATGTGATCTATCCTGGAGAATGTTCCGTGTGCCATTGAGAAGAAAGTGTAATCTGCTGTTTTTGGATGGAATGTCCTATAAATATCCATTAAATCTATCTGGGCTATTGTGTCATTTAAAGCTTCTGTTTCCTTATTAATTTTCTGTCTGGATGATATCCATTGGTGTAAGTGAGGTGTTAAAGTCCCCCGCTATTGTGTTACTGTCAATTTCCTCTTTTATAGCTGTTAGCAGCTGCCTTATATATTGAGGTGCTCCTATGTTAGGTACAGATATATTTATAATTGTTATATCTTCTTGGATTGATCCCTTGATCATTATGTAATGTCCTTCCTTGTCTCTTGTAACATTCTTTATTTTAAAATCTATTTTATCTGATATGAGTTTTGCTACTCCAGCTTTCTTTTGATTTTCATTTTCATGGAATATATTTTTCCATCCCCTCACTTTCATTCTGTATGTGTCCCGAGGTCTGAAATGGGTCTCTTGTAGACAGCATATATATGGGTCTTGTTTTTGTATCCATTCAAGGAGCCTGTGTCATTTGGTTGGAGCATTTAATCCATTCACGTTTAAGGTAATTATCGATATGTATGTTCCTATTACTATTTTCTTAATTGTTATGGGTTTGTCTTGGTGGGTCCTTTTCTTCTCTTGTGTTTCCCACTTAGAGAAGTTCCTTTAATATTTGTTGTAGAGCTGGTTTTGTGGTGCTGAATTCTCTTAGCTTTTGCTTGTCTGTAAAGCTTTTGATTGCTCCGTCAAATCTGAATGAGATCCTTGCTGGGTGGAGTATTCTTGGTGGTAGGTTCTTCCCTTTCATCATTTTAAATTTATCATGTCACTCCCTTCTGGCTTGTAGATTTTCTGCTGAGAAATCAGTTGTTAACCGTATGGGAATTCCATTGTATGTTGTCATTTTTCCCTTGTTGCTTTCAATAATTTTTCTTTGTCTTTAATTTTTGTCAATTTGATTACTGTGTGTCTCAGCATTTTTCTCCTTTGGTTTATCCTGCCTGGGACTCTCTGTGCTTCGTGGACTTCTGTGACTATTTCTTTTCCCACGCCAGGGAAGTTTTCGACTATAATCTCTTCAAATATTTTCTCGGGTCCTTTCTCTCTCTCTTCTCCATCTGGGACCCCTATAATGTGAATGTTGTTGCATTTAATGTTGTCCCAGAGGTCTCTTAGGGTGTCTTCATTTATTTTCATTCTTTTTCTTTATTCTGTTCCATGGCAGTGATTTCCACCTTTCCATCTTCCAGGCCACTTATCCGTTCTTCTGCCACAGTTATTCTGCTACTGATTCCTTTTAGTGTAATTTTCATTTCAGTTATTGTATTGTTCATCTCTATTTGTTTGTTCTTTAATTCTTCTAGGTGTTTGTTCCTTAATTCTTCTAGGTCTTTTTTAAGCATTTCTTGCATCTTCTCGATCTTTGCCTCCATTCTTTTTCCAAGGTCTTGGATCATCTTCACTATCATTATTCTGAAGTCTTTTTCTGGAAGGTTGCCTATCCCTACCTCATTTCGTTGTGTTTCTGAGGATTTATCTTGTTCCTTGATCTGGTATAAAGTCCTCTGCCTTTTCATTTTCTCTATCTTTCTGTGAATGTGGTTTTCCTTCCACAGGCTGCTGTAGTTCTTCTTGCTTCTGCTCTCTGCTCTCCGGTGATTGAGTCTATCTTAGAGGCTTGTGCAAACTTCCTTATCGGAGGGACTGGTGGTGGGTAGAGCTGGGTGTTGCTCTGGTGGGCAGAGCTTTATTCTGCTTGTCTGTGGATTAAATAAAAGTTTAATAAAAAGTTTAATCCGCTTGTCTACTGATGCATGGGGCTGGGTTCCCTCCCTGTTGGTCGTTTGGCCTGAGGCGAACCAGCACTGGAGCCTACCTTGCTCTTGGTGGTGCTAATGGTGGACTCTGGGAGGGCTCACACCAAGGAGTATTTCCCAGAACTTCTGCTGCCAGTGTCATTGTCCCCATGGTGAGCCACAGCCACTCCCCGCCTTTTCAGGAGACCGCCTAAAACTAGCAGGTAGGTATGGTCATTTGCCTACGGGGTGACTTCTCCTTCCCCTGGGTCCTGATGTGCAAACTGCTTTGTGTGTGCCCTCCTAGAGTGGAGTCTCTGTTGAGACTCTGAGTCTCTGAGTGCAGTTGAGACTCTGAGACTCGGAGTGGAGTCGCACAGTCTCTGGGTCATGTGAAGCTTCGATGCTTTGTGGTTCTAGAAATCCTATAGGAGACGGTCCACAGCAGGTGAAGCTAATGCTGTCAGTAGAGGTGGCGAAGCCAAAGATCTGCAGTTCCGACTAGAGGTGCTGATGTACATACAGGACAAAATTATCTCGTGTGAATGTAGTTCAGGCACGTTTAAGATGAATGCAGTCATGTTAATGCCTAACATCTTGTATCTTGTGCCTCTCCTCAGGGACCCCCTCCTCAGTTCCTGAGGCTCCTGTAAGTCATCTACAGGGGAATGGAGACTGGGCTCTGTCCAGTCTGAGCCCTTAGTTACCCTGTGTGTATCTTAGGATACTTTGTATTTCTGTGGTGTATGTTGTAACATCATCTCTTTCATTTCTGATTTATTTGGACCCTCTCTTTTTTTTAAAAAAAAACGTACTACTGTTGTCTTTTATTCTTTACAGAAGTTTAATAAGTGTTTGATCTACTACCCTTACTCTATGTATACTTTTTGCAGTGAGATTTTTACTTTTGTTTGTTTGCCTGTTACTATCAATAATTAGTGACACTTCTTTTAAGCTACCTTCAACATTGCTTATAAAGGTGCTTTATTAGTGATGACAGAGCTTTAATGGAAGTTGTGTTCTGGTTGTAAATTAGGATGCAATGTGCCAGTAAAAAGCCCCTTAAATTTATGTCTTATTACTTCTTGTTCTTCTTTTAATTTAATTTTTATTTTTTATCACAGCAAATTTGATTACAATGTTTTGTTTGTTCTAGGTGTGCAAGATGTTGTTCTTTTACACATATACATGTATCTATACTTCTTTAGATCGTTTTCTCATGTAGGTTATGACACAATGTTGAGTAGTCTTCTCTTGGTATTCCGTAGGTCTTTGGTGATTATATATTTCACATGTGTTTCTATATCTATGTTAACCCCAATATCCTAATGTATCCAATCCTCACACCTTTCCATTTGGTGAACCATAACTTTGTTTAATGAATTTGTGATTGCCTTTCTCTGTGGAAATATCTTCATTGGTATCAATTTTTAGCTAACACCTATAAGTGATATTATAGGATATGTGTCTTTTGCTGTCTGACTTAATACAATTTGCCTGATTACCTCTGGAATCATCTACGGTGCTGCAAATGGCATTGTTTCATTTTTTTCCTTGGCTAATAGTCCATCTGTACATGTACCAGTTCTTCTTTGTCCACTCACCTCTTGATGGACTTTTTGGTTGCCTCCATGTCTTGGCTATTGTAATATTGCTGCAATGCACATTTGCCTGCTGGTGTCTTTCCAATTATGTCTACTCATGTTATAGGCCCAGGAGTGCGCCTCCTGTATCATATGGTATCTTAGGGTTTACCTTTTAAATGCGCCACGATTCTGTTCTCATTAGTGGCTGTTTCCAGGTTACATCCCACTTAAACTTGAGGGTATGCATTTCTCCACAATAGCTTCAGCATTTATTGTTTGTAATTTTCTTGCTGATGGATATTCTGACTGGTGTGAGCTACCTCTTTGTGGTTGAATTTGTATGTGACTCATAATCGGTTGAAATTGAGCTTTAATTCATGTCCTTTTTATTTTTCAAACTGTGATTACAGCTTAGTTCTTCAAAGTGTTTTCTTAAAGTATGTGTCACATTTTGAAATTTATTGGCCATTACCTCCCTCAAGACATTTTGAGGGCAGGTTTCATTTACAGCCCTGCAGTACTTGTTCACATGAAGTGACCATTAGCACAGGCTTTAAAGCTGCTTTTGCAGGTAATGGCCAGAGTGCAGCAGCCTTTCTTCGTTCCCCATGCTGGTACTAGTGGAACAGACCTTCCAGCCAGTGGTCTTCCTTGGTTATAAATTAGAGTGGAATGTGCCCAGATAAACCCCCAAAAGCTTATGTCTCCTTACTTATGTTTGTTTTTTAAATTTAATTTACACTTTTACTGGAGTAATATTCCATTGTGTATATGGACCACTTCTTGGTGCGCTCCTCTGTTGATGGACAGTTTCATTGCTTCCAAGTGTTAGCTATATTAAATATTGCTGGAGTGCAAGATTGCCAGCCTGTGACTTTTTGATTCTCATTTTCTCAGGTGATAGGCCCAGCAGTGGGTGTGACTGATTGACTAGTAGCTCAATGTTTACCTTTTCAAAGCACCTCCATTTTGTTTTCATTAGTGGCTCTTACCACGTCCCCCTTAGAACAGAGGGTACGAATTTCTTCACAATTCTTTCACCATTTATTGTTTACAGCATTTTTGCTAATGGCCATTCTGACTGCTGTGACCTGATAGGTTTTTGTAATTTGGGTTTGCATGTCTTTAAAAATTTCTAAAATTCATCATTGTTCCACGCCTTTTTCTTTTCTGTTAAAAAAAACTGTGAGTACAATATATCACTTGGAATTGTCTTCTTGGAAGGTTGCTCTCTTTTGAATTTTTGGGCGATATTCGACCCCAGGGTTTTTTTGGAGGGCAGGTGTCATTACAGAACTGCAAGTTTGGTGAATATTTAGTGACCTTTAGCACTGGGTTTAAAGCTGCTGTTGTGGGAAACGGCGACAATGAGGCAGCATTTCTCCATTCCCAAATCTGGGTACTAGGGCAGCAGAGCCTTTCTGGAAGTCGTGTTCCTAATTTGTAAGATAGAATGGAATGTGCGAGGAGGAACACCCATAAGTTTATGTCTCATTACTTCTTGGTTTTTAAAATTTATTTAATCGGGGTAATGATTAGATATTGTTTGTCCAGATATTCACAGTCTGGTTCATTTGTACAATATATATGTCTATTCATGTTCAGATCCTCTTCCCATGTAAAGGTGATCTAGGTTCCGTAGACCTCCCTTGCTATATGGTCGGTCTTTTTGATATATGTATTTAATATGTATTTGTATACGTATGGTAACCCTAATCTTAATTTTCCATTCCCCCCACCTTTCCTTTTAGGCAATAGTTTGTTTTCTAAGTCTGTGAGTGTCTTTCTCTGTGGAAATATGTTCATTTGTGTTAGTTATTAGATAACGCCTGTAAGTGATATCATAGGATATAGGTCTTTTGCTTTTTGACTTACCTCATATTCTGTGATTATCTCCAAGCTCATCTATGGTGCCTCAAATAACAGTGTTTCGTTGTTTTACATGACTAATATTCTATTGTGTACGTGGACCACTTCTTCTTTATCCATTCATCTGTTGATGGACATTTTGGTTCCTTCCATTTCTTGGCTATTGTGAATAAGGCTGCAGTGCAGCTTTTGCAGCCTGGGTCTTCTCGATTCTGGTCTTCTCACGTGAGAGGTCCAGTGGTGTGACTGCTGGATTGAATGGTACCTCAGTTTTTACTTTTAATCGCAGCTCCTTTCTGTTCTCATTATTGGCTCTTACCACTTTACATCTCACCAGCAGCTAGAGGGTACACAGTTCTCTAAAACCCCTTCAGAAATTATTGTTTGTAGACTTTTTGCTGATGGTCAGTCGACTGGTGTGAGTTGAAACCTTTTTGTAGATTAGATTTGCATGAGTCCTGAGGTTGAGCTTTTATCCATTTTCCTTTTTTTTTTAAAGAGAGTGAGTCAAACTTATCTCTTCATACTATCTTCTTGGAAAATTTGCCAGTTTTGAATTTTATTGTCCACTCCCTACCTCAGCACAATTGTTTAGGGCAGGTGTCCATTACAGCTCTGAGTCCTTGTGAATGTTATGAGACCATTAGCTGTGGGCTTAAAGCCGCTCTTGCGGGAAACGGCCACCAGGCGGCAGAATTTCTACATTTCCAACTCTGGGTTTTTGGGCAGCAGAGCCTTCCTGGAAATCCTGTTAGTAGGCTGTACATTAGATTGGAATGTGCCAGGGCACATCCCCAAGAGCTTATATCTCGTTACCTCTTGTTTGTTTTTTAAATTTAATTTTTAATTATCAGAGCAAATTTGATAAAAATATTTTGTTTCTCCTATGTGTACAGAATCTGGTTCACTATATCAATGTATCTGTCTATCTTTGGATCCTTTAGCGTGTAGGTTATTACAGAGTGTTTAGTAGACCTCTCTTGGTATTCCATAGGTATTTTGTGATTATATATTTCATATGTATTAGTACATGTATGTTAACCCCCATATCCTAATTTATACATTCCTTATACTTTTCCATTTGGTTAAACATAACTTTGTTTTCTTAATCCATTCTCTTCCTTCTCTTGGAAATAAGTTCATGAGTATCAATTTTTAGGTAACACCTATAAGTGATGTCATAGGATATCTGTCTTTCACTTTCTTTCTTCAATTGGAGTGATTATCTCTAGGTCCTCATACAGTGGTGCAAACGGCACTGTTCCATTGTTTTCCATGGCTAATATTCCATTGTTTACATGGACCACTTCCTCTTTGTGCATTTTTCTGTTGATGGACATTTTGGTTTCTTCCAAATTTTGGCTATGTTAAATGTTCCTGCAGTGCAGGATTGCCAGCCTGTGTCTGTTCCATTCTGCTCTGCTCATGTGGTAGGTGCATCAAAGGACCTACCGGATCACATGGTAGCCCAATTTTTACCCTTAAACGCACCTCCATTATGTTCTCACTACTGGCTGTTACCAGTTTACATCCCCCCAGCAGCTAGAGGGGGCGCAGTTCTCTGAAACCCCTTCAGTATTTATTCTTTGTAGACTTTTTGCTGAAGAACATTCTGATGGCTGTGAGGTGAACATTTCTGTAATTGGATTTGCATGGCTTTATTAATTGCTGATGTTGTGCATTTTTCAATTCCCTTTTATTTTAAAGAAAAAAAAAGAAAAAATGTGCCTTCTGAAACTGTCTTCTTGAAATGTTGATGTCTTTTGAATTTTCTCGTCGATTTACGACCCCAGGATATTTTTTGATGACAGGTGTCATTTACAGGCCTGCAATTATTTTGAATATTAAGTGACAATTAGCACTGTTGTGTGAAACAAACAGAAGGCGGCAGCACTTCTCTTTACTGAATCTGCTTACTAGGGCAATAGAGCCATAATGGAATTTGTGTTGCAGGTTGTAAATTAGAACGGAATGTGCCAGGAAAAGCCCCTTACGATTATGTCTCATAAATTCTTGTTCTTTTTTTAATTTAATTTTTAATCTTTATCACAGCAAATTAGATTACAGTGTTTTGTTTGTTCTAGGTGTGCAAGATGTGGTTCTTTTACACATATACATATATCTATTCTTCTTCAGATCCTTTTCCCATGTAGGTTATGACACAATGTTGAGTAGTCTTCTCTTGGTATGCCGTAGGTTTTTGGTGATTATATATTTCACATGTGTTTTTATATCTCTGTTAACCCCAATATTGTAGTGTATCCAATCCTGACATCTTTCTATTTGGTGAGCCTTAAGTTGGTTTAATGAATCTGTGATTGTCTTTCTGGAAATACCTTCACTGGTATCAATTTTTAGGTAACACCCATAAGTGATATGATAGAATATGTGTCTTTCACTTTCTTACTTACTACCAGTTGCATGATTACCTCTAGATTCCTCTATGGTCCTGCAAATGTCATTGTTTCATTTTTTTCCCTTGGCTAATATTCCATCTCTACATGTACCAGTTCTTCTTTGTCCATTCATCTCTTGATGGACGTTTTGGTTGTTTCCCTATCTTGGCTATTGTAATACTGCTGCAATGCAGATTTGCCTGCCTGTGTCTTTCCAATTCTGTCTTCATAGGATATAGCCCAAGAAGTGGGCCTGCTGGATCATATAGTAGCTCAAGTTTACCTTTTAAAGGCACCTCCATTCTGTTCCCATTAGTGGCTCTTAGCAGGTTACGTCCCACTTCAAATTGAGGGTATGCATTTCTCCAAAATCTCTTCAGCATTGATCGTTTGTAGTTTTTTTGCTGATGGTTATTCTGAATGTTGTGAGCTGATACCTCTTTGTGGTTGGATTTGCATGTGTCTCATACTCCCTTGATATTGAGCTTTCAGGCATGTCCTTTTATTTTTCAAACTGTTATTAAAGGTGACTTCTTCAAATTGTTTTCTTGAAGTATGTGCCACATTTTGAAAATTTTTGGCCTTTACCTGCATCAAGACATTTTAAGGGCAGGTTTCATTTGCAGTCCTGCAGTACTTGTGCATATGAAGTGCCCATTAGCACAGATTTCAAAGCTGCTGTTGCAGGTATCGGCCAGAGGACGGTAGCATTGCTATGTTCCCCACTCTGGTACCTAGGGAAACAGACCTTCCTGCCAGTGGTGTTCCTCAGTTATAAATTAGAGTGGAATGTGCCCTGATATACCCCCAAAAGCTTACGTCTCCTTACTTATGTTTGTTTTTTAAATTTAATTTATATTTTTTAGTGGAGTAATATTCCATTCTGTACATGGACCACTTCTTCTTTGTGCATTACTGTGTTGATGGACATTTTCATTGCTTCCAAGTGTTGCCTATGGTAAATATTGCTGGAGTGCAGTATTGCCAGCCTGTGACTTTTTTTTTTTTTTTTTAGTGGTACGTGGGCCTCTCACTGTTGTGGCCTCTCCCGTTGTGGAGCACAGGCTCCAGACACACAGGCTCAGTGGCCATGGCTCACGGGCCCAGCCACTCTGCAGCACGTGGGATCCTCCTGGACTGGGGCACAGACCCATGTCCCCTGCATTGGCAGGCAGACTCTCAACCACTGTGCCACCATGGAAGCTCCAGCCTGTTGTGACTTTGGATTCTCATTTTCTCAGGTGATAGGCCCAACAGGGGTATGATTCATTGACTGGTAGCTCAATGTTTATCTTTTCAAAGTGCGTGCATTGTGTTTTTATTCGTGGCTCTTACCACGTCCCATTTAACACCGAGGGTATGCATTTTTCCACAACGCCTTCAGCATTTATTGTTTGCAGAATGTTTGCTCATGGCCATTCTGACTGGTGTGAGCTGATAGGTTTTTGTAATTTGGATTTGCATGTCTTTAATAATTACTAATATTCATCATTTTCCCACACCTTTCTCTTTTATTTAGAAATAGAAAGTGTGAGTACAATTAACCTCTTGAAATTGTCTTGTTGGAAGGTTGCCCTCTTTTGAATTTTGTGGTGGATTTTCGACCCTAGGATTTTTTTTGACGGCAGGTGTCATTTACAGGCCTGCAACAAGTGTGAATATTTAGTGACCATTAGCACTGGGTTTAACGCTGCTGTTGTGGGAAACGGCCACAAGGCGGCAGCATTTCTCCATTCCCAAATCTGGTTACTAGGACAGCAGAGCCTTTCTGGAAGTCCTGTTACTAGGTTGTAAATTAGAATGGAATGTGCCAGGAAAAAGCCCCTGAAGTTTATGTCTCATTACTTCTTGTTCATTGTTATAATTGTTTTAATTGGGGTAATGATTAGAATACAGTTTGTCCTAGGTGTACACAATCTGGTTCATTCATACATCATATATATCTATTCATGTACAGACCCTTTTTCCATGTAAAGGATTACAGAGTGTTCTGTCCACCTCCCTTGCTTTGTGCTCGGGCTTTTTGATATATGTACTTAATCTGTATTTGTATAGGTATGGTCAATCTAATATTAATTTATCCATTGCCACCACCCTTCCTTTTAGATATGCATAGTTTGTTTTTTAAGTCTGTGTGTGTCTTTCTCTGTGGAAATATGTCCATTTTTGTCAGTTGTTAGGTAACACCTATAAGTGATATCATAGGATATATGTCTTTTGCTTTCCAACATACCTCATGTTCTGTGATTATCTCTAGGCTCATCTATGGTACCTCAAAGAGCAGTGCTTCATTGTTTTCCATGGCTAATATTCCATTGTGTACATGGACCACTTCTTTATCCTTTCATCTGTTGATGGACATTTAGGTTGCTTCCATGTCTTGGCTATTGTGAATAAGGCTGCAGTGCAGCTTTTGCAGCCTCTGTTTTCTGGATTCTGGTCTTCTCAGGTGAGAGGCCCAGTGGTGGGCCTGCTGCATCGAATGGTAGCTCAATTTTTACTTTTAAACGCAGTTGCTTTCTATACTCGTTATTGGCTGTTACCACTTTATATCTCACCAGCAGCTAGAGGGTACACAGTTCTCAAAAATCACTTCAGCATTTATTATTTGTAGACTTTTTGTTGATGGTAAGTCGACCTGTGTGAGTTGAAACCTTTTTGCAGATTAGATTTGCATGAGTGTAATAATTCGTGAGGTTGAGCTTTTATCCATTTTCCTTTTTTTTTAAAAGACAGTGAGTAAAACTTACGTCTTCATACTATCTTCTTGAAAAATTTGCCTGTTTTGAATTTTGTTGGCCATTCCCTCCCTCAGGACATTTTTTGAGGGCAGGTGTCCTTTACCGCCCTGAGTCCTTGTGAATGTTAAGTGACCATTAGCTGTGGGTTTAAAGCCGCTCTTGCGGGAAACGGCCACAAGGCGGCAGCATTTCTACATTTCCAACTCTGGGTTTTTGCACAACAGAGCCTTCCTGGAAATCGTGTTAGTAGGCTTCAAATTACAGTGGAATGTGCCAGCGCAAACCCCCAAGAGCTTATATCTCCTTACATGTTGTTTGTTTTTTTAATTTAATTTTTATTAGGTATCAGAGCAAATTTGATAAAAATGTTTCTCCTAGGTGTACAGAATCTGGTTCATCATATCAATGTGTCTATTCATCTTTGGATCTTTTCCCGTGTAGGTTATTAGAGTGTTGAGTAGACCTCTCTTGGTATTCCATACGTATTTTGTGATTATATATTTCATATGTGTTAGTACGTATCTGTTAACCCCCATATCATAATTCATTCATTCCTTACACCTTTCCAATTGTTTAAACGTAATTTTATTTTCTTAGTCCATGCTTTTCCTTCTCTTGGAAATAAGTTCATGGGTATCAATTTATAGGTAACACCTAGAAGTGATGTTATAGGATATCTGTCTTTCAGTTTCTTTCTTACTTCAAGTTGGGTGATTATCTCTAGGTCTTTATATGGTGGTGCAAACAGCACTGTTTCATTGTTTTCTGTGGCTAATATTCCATTGTGTACATGGACCATTTCATCTTTGTGCATTTTTCTGTTCATGGACATTTTTGTTTCTTCCAAGTCTTGGCTATGTTAAATGTTCCTGCAGTGCAGGTTTGCCAGCCTGTGTCTTTTTCATTCTGGTCTGCTCAGGTGATAGGCGCATCAAAGGAACTTCCAGATCACATGGTAGCTCAATTTTTACCTTTAAATGCACCTACATTATGTTCTCACTACTGACTGTTACCTGTTTACATTCCCCCAGCAGCTAGAGGGTACACGGTTCTCTCACACCACATCAGCATTTATTCTTTGTAGACTTTTTGCGGATGGTCAGTCAACTGGTGTGAGTTGAAACCTTTTTGTAGATTAGATTTCCATGAGTCTAATAATTCCTGAGGTTGAGGTTCTTTCCATTTTCCTTTTTTAACAAGAGAGTAAGTCAAACTTACCGCTTCATACTACCTTCTTGGAAATTTTGCCTTTTTTGAATTTTTTTGGCCATTCCTCACCTCAGGACACTTTTTGAGGGCAGGTGTCCTTTACAGACCTGAGTCCTTGTGAATGTGAAGTGACCATTAGCTGTGGATTTAAAGCCGCTCTTGTAGGAAACGGCAACAAGGCGGCAGCATTTCTACATTTCCAACCCTGGGTTTTTGGGCAACAGAGCCTTCCTGGAAATCGTGTTAGTAGGCTGCAAATTAGAGTGGAATGTGCCAGGGCACACCCCCAAGAGCTTATATCTCGTTACCTCTTGTTTGTTTATTAAATTTAATTTTTATTATCAGAGCAAATTTGATAAAAATGTGGTTGTTCTAGGTGTACAGAATCTGGTTCATTATATCTATGTATCTATCTATTCATTTTTGGTTCCTTTCCCGTGTAGGTTATTACAGAGTGATGAGCTCAATTTTTAACCTTAAACGCAGCGCCATTCTCTTCTCACTACTGGCTGTTACCAGTTTATGTCCCAGCAGCAGCTAGAGGGTACACAGTTCTCTAAAACCCTTTCAGCATTCATGTTTTGTAGACTTTTTTGCTGATGATCATTCTGACGGTGGTAAGGTGAACGTTTTTGTAGATTGGATTTGCATGGCCTTATTAGTTCCTGATATTGAGCATTATTCCATGCAATATTTTTAAACAAAAAGAAAAAGAAAGAAAAGACAATATGTGTGCAAAATATGCCTCTTGACACTGTCTTTTTGAAGTGTTGACGTCTTTTGAATTTTCTGGCCGATTTACGACCCCAGGAATTTTTTGAGGCCCAGTGTCCTTTACAGTCCTGCACATATTTTGACTATTAAGTGACCATTAGCGCTTGGTTTTAAGTTGCTGTTGTGTGAAACAGCCACAAGGCGGCAGCATTTCTCCTTTACCAAATCTGGTTACCAGGGCAACAGAGCCTTAATGGAAGTCCTGTTTAAGGTTGAAAATTAGAATGGAACGTGCCAGGAAAAAATCATTTAAGTTTATGTCTCATTGTTTCTTGTTCATATTTTAAGTTTAATTTTTATTTTTTATCACAGCAAATTTGATAACAATGTTTTGTGTGTTCTAGGTGTGCAAGATGTGGTTTTTTCACACATATATGTATATCTATTCTTCTTCAGATTCTTTTCCCAGGTAGGTTATGACACAATGTTGAGTAGTGCTCTCTTGGTATTCCGTAGGTCTTTGGTGATTATATATTTCACATGTGTTTGTATATCTCTGTTAACCCCAATATCGTAATGTATCCAATCCTCACACCTTTCGATTTTGGGAACCATAAGTTTGTTTAATGAATCTGTGATTGTCTTTGTGGAAATATCTTCTTGTTATCAATTTTTAGGTAACACCTATAAGTGATATATGTTAGGTGTCTTTCGCTTTCTCACTTACTATAAGTTGCATGATTACGTCTAGACTCATCTATGGTGCTGCAAATGGCATTGTTTCATTTTTTCCTGAGCTAATATTCCATCTCTACATGTTGCAGTTCTTCTTTGTCCACCCATCTGTTGATGGACTTTTGGTTTCTTCCATGTCTTGGCTACTGTAATACTGCTGCAGTGCAGATTTGCCTTCCTGTATCATTCCAATTCTGTCTTCTTAGGTTATAGGCCCAGGAGTGGGCCTGCTGGATTGTATGGTGGATCAATGTTGACCTTTTAAAGGCACCTCCATTCTGTTCCCATTAATGCCTCTTATCAGGTTACGTCCGACTTCAAATTAAGGGTATGCATTTCTCCACAACCCCTTCAGCATTGATCATTTGTAGTTTCTTTCCTGATGGTTATTCCGAATGGTGTGAGCTGATACCTCTGTGTGGTTGGATTTACATGTGTCTTATAATCCATTGAAATTGAGCTTTCAGGCATGTCCTTATTTTTCAAACTGTTATTACAGCTTATTTCTTCAAATGGTTTTTTTCAAATATGTGCCACATTTTGAAATATTTTGGGCTTTACATGCATCAAGACATTTTAAGGGCAGGTTTCATTTGCAGTCCTGCAGTACTTGTGCATATGAAGTGCCCATTAAACCAGATTTCAAAGCTGCTGTTGCAGGTATCGGCCAGAGGATGGCAGCATTTCCACGTTCCCCACTCTGGTACCTAGGGAAACAGACCTTCCTGCCAGTGGTGTTCCTCAGTTATAAATTAGAGTGGAATGTGCCCTGATATACCCCTGAAAGCTTACGTCTCCTTACTTATGTTTGTTTCTTAAATTTAATTTATACATTTTTAGTGGAGTAATATTCCATTCTGTACATGGACCACTTTTTCTTTGTGAATTCCTCTGTTGATGGACATTTTCGTTGCTTCCAAGTGTTGCCTATGGTAAATATTGCTGGAGTGCAGTATTGTCATCCTTTGACTTATGATTCTCATTTTCTCAGGTGATAGGCCCAACAGTGGGTATGATTCATTAACTGGTAGCTCAGTGTTTACATTTTCAAAGCATGTGCATTGTGATTTCATTAGTGGCTCTTACCACGACCCAATTAACACTAAGAGTATGCATTTTTCCACAACCGCTTCAGCATTTATTGTTTACAGAATGTTTGCTCATGGACATTCTGAATGCTGTGAGCTGATAGGTTGCGTAATTTGGATTTGCATGTGTTTAACAATTCTTAATATTCAGCATTTTTCCACACCTTTCTTTTTTAGGGTTAGAGTAAGGGTTAGGGTTAGGGAACGGGTACAGTATAGGGTACAGGTTATTGTATGACAATGGGTTAGGGTTAGGGTATGTGATGTGGTATGGGTTAGTGTTAGTGTATGGCTTAGGATTAGAGTACGGGTTAGGGAAGGGCTTAGAGTAAGGGTTAGGGTTAGGAAACGGGTACAGTTTAGGGTACAGGTTAGGGTATGACAACGGGTTAGTTTTAGGGTACATGTTAGGGTACAGGTTAGTGTTAGTGTATGGGTTAGGGAAAGGGTTAGGGTAAGTGTTAGGCTTAGGTAACAGGCACGGTTTAGGGTACAGGTTAGGGTATGATAAAGGGTTAGCATCACAGTATGTGTTAGGTTATCGGTTAGTGTTAATGTATGGGTTAAGATTAGGGTATGGGATAGGGTAAGGGTTAGGTAAGGGAATGGATATGGTTTAGGGTGCAGGTTAGGGTACGACAACGGGTTAGGTTTAGGGTACGTGTTTGGGTATGGGTTAGTGTTAGTGTATGGGATAGGATGAGGGTACAGGTTAGAGTAAGGGTTAGGGTAAGGGTTAGGGTTAGGTTTAGGGTTAGGGTTACAGTTAGGGAATGGGTATGGTTTAGGGTACAGGTGAGGGTATGACAATGGATTAGGGTTAGGGTACGTGTTAGGGTACTGGTAAGTGTTATTGAAAGGGTTGAGGTTAGGGTAAGTGTTAGGGTAAGGGTTAGGTTTAGGGTTAGTGTTAGGGAACGGGTACTATTTAGGGTACAGCTTAGGATATGACAACTGGATAGGGTTAGGGTACATGTTAGGGTATGGGTTAGAGTTAATGTACAGGTTAGGATTACGGTATGGGTTAGGGTAAAGTTTTGGGTAAGGGTTAGGGTTAAGGTTATGTTTAGGGAATGGGTACGGTTTAGGATACAGGTAAGGGTATGACAACGGGTTAGGTTTGGGGTATGTTTTAGGGTACGGGTTAGTGTATAGGTTCACATTAGGGTACGGGTTAGGGTAAGGGTTAGGGTAAGGTTTAAGGGTAGGGTTAGAGTTTGGGAACTGGTATGAATTAGGGTAAACGTTAGGGTACAACAACGGGGTAGGGTTAGGGTTCATTTTAGGGTACAGGTTAGTGTTAGTGTATGCGTTTGGAAAAGGATAACGGTTAGAGTAAGGGTTAGGGATATGCTTACGGTTATGGAATGGGTAATGTTGACAGTACAGGTTAGGGTACGACAACAGGTTAGGGTTACAGTACTTGATAGGGTGCAGAATAGTGTTAGTGTATGGTTTAGGATTGGGGTACAGGTTAGTGTAAGGTTTATGGTAACGATTAAGGTTAGAGTTTGGGTTAGGGTTAGGGATCGGGTACGGTTTAGCCTACAGCTTAGTGTACGACAATGGGTTATGGTTATGGTACGTGTTAGGGAATGGGTTAGTGTTAGTGTATGGGTTAGGATTAGGGTATGGGGAAGGATAAGGGTTAGGGTAAGTGTTAGGTTTAGGGTTAGGGTACGGTTTAAGATACAGGTCAGGGTACAACAACGGGTTAAGTTTAGGTTACATTTTAGGGTACGCATTAGTGTTAGAATACTGTTTTGGATTGGGTTTGGGTTGGGGCAACGCTAAGGGTAATGGTTAGGTTTAGGGCAATGGAATGTGTACGGTTTAGGGTACAGGTTAAGGTACGACAGCGGATTAGGGTTAGGGTAAGTGTTACGTTAGGAGTTAGTGTACAGGTTAGGATTAGGGTACGGGTTAGGGTAAGGATTAGGGAAAGGCTTAGTGTAAGGGTTAGGGTTAGGATTAGGGTTAGGGTAAGGGAATGGGTATGGTTTATGGTACATGTTAGGGTACAACAACAGGTTAAGTTCAGGGTACATGTTAGGGTATCGGTTACTGTTAGTGTACGGGAGGATTAGGGTATGAGTTAGGGTAATGCTTAGAGTAAGGGTTAGGGTTAAGGTTAGGGATAGGGAGAGGGAACGGGTACGGTTTAGGGTACAGGTTAGTGTACAACAATGGTTTAGTGTCAGGGTATTTGTTAGGGTATGGGATAGTGTTAGTGTATGGGTTAGGATTACGGTACGTGTTAGGGTGAGGCATAGGGTAAGGGTTAGGGTTAGGGATAAGGTTAGGGAATGGTTACGGTTTAGGGTACAGTTTATGGTACGACAAAGAGTTACGTTTATGGTACGACAAAGAGTTACGTTTAGGGTACGAGTTAGTGTATGGATTAGTGTTAGTGTACGGGTTAGGATTAGGACACTGGTTAGGGTAAGGCTTTGGGTAAGGGTTAGGGTTAGGGTAAGGGTTAGGGTTAGGGTTAGGGAAGGTGTATGGTTTAGGGTAAAGTTTAGGGTACGACAAGGGTTTAAGGTTAGCATACGTGTTAGGGTATGGGCTAGTGTTAGTGTATGGGTTAGGATTAGGGTACAGGTTAGGGTAAGGCTTCGGGTAAGAGTGAGGTTTAGGTTTAGGGTTAGGATTAGGGTTAGGGAACAGGGAAGGTTTATGGTACAGGGTAGGGCACAACAATGGTTTCAGGTTAGTGTACATGTTCGGGTATGGGTTAGTGTTTGTGTACGTGTTAGGATTAGGGTACGGGTTAGGGTAAGGCTTTGGGTAAGGGTTAGGGTTAGGGAATGGGTACAGTTTAGGGTACAGGTTAGGGTATGACAACGGTTTAGGGTGAGCGTACGTGTTACGCTATGGTTTAGTGTTAGCGTACGGGTTAGGATTAGGGTATTGCTTAGGGTAGGGTTTCAGGGAAGGGTTAGTGTTAGGGTTAGGATTAGGGTTAGGGGTAGGGAATGAGGAGAGTTTAGGGTACAGGTTAGGGTACGACAATGGTTTAGGATTAGCGTACGTGTTAGGGTAAGGGTAAATGTTAGTGTATGGGTTAGGATTAGGGGACGGGTTAGGGGAAGGTCTCGGGTAAGGGTTAGAGTTAGAGTTAGGGTTAGGGTTAGGGAACGGGGACGATTTAGGGTTTAGGTTAGGGTATGACAATGATTTAGGGTTAGTGTACGTCTTAGGGTACGGGTTAGTGTTACTGTACGGGTTAGGATTAGGGGAAGGTTTAGGGTATGGCTTGGGGTAATGGTTAGGGTTAGGCTTATGTTTAGGGTTAGGGAAGGGCGATGCTTTAGGGTACAATAAGGGTACAACAACGGTTTAGGGTGAGCATACGTGTTAGGGTACGGGTTAGTTTTAGTGTACGGGTTAGGATTAGGGGACGGGTTGGGGTAAGGCTTCGGGTATGTGTAAGGGTAAGGATTAGGGTTAGTGTTAGGGAATGGGGATGGTTTAGGGTACACTTTAAAGTAAGACAACAATTTAGGTTTAGCGTAAGTGTTAGAGTACGGGTTAGTGTTAATGTACGGTTTTGAAAAGGGGACGGGTTAGGATAAGTTTTCGGGTGAGGGTTAGGGTTAGGGTTAGGTTTAGGGAATGGGGACCATTTACGGTACAGGTTAGGGTATGGCAAAGGTTTAGGGTGAGCGAACGTGTTAGGGTACGGTTTACTGTTAGAGTACGGGTTAGGATAAGGGGATGGGTAAGGGTAAGGTTTTGGGTAATGTTTAGGGTTAGGGTTAGGGAATGGGGACGGTTTAGGGTACAGGTTAGGGAACAACAATGGGTTATGTTTAGAGTATATGTTAGGGTACTGGTTAGTGTTAGTGTACGGGTTAGGATTAGGGGACGGGTTGGGGAAGGCTTCGGGTAAGGGTTAGGGTTAGGGTCAGGGTTATGGAATGGGGAATGTTTTGGGTACAGGTTAGGATTCGACAACGGTTTAGGGTTAGCGTACTTTTTAGGGTATGGGTTAATGTTAGTGTACGGGTTAGGATTAGGGGATGGGTTAGGTTAAGGCATCGGGTAAGAGTTAGTTTTAGGTTTAGGTCTAGGATTAGGGAACTGGGACGGTTTATGGTACAGCTTAGGGTACGACAACGGTTTAGGGTGAGCATACGTGTTAGGGTATGGGTTAGTGTTAGCGTCCGGGTTAGCATTAGGGGATGGGTTAGGGTAAGTCTTCGGGTAAGGGTTAGGTTTAGGGTTAGGGTTAGGGGACGGAGACAGTTTAGGGTACATGTTAGGGTATGACAACAGTTTAGGGTGAGCGTACGTGTTAGGGTACGGGTGAGTGTTAGCCTACGGGTTAGGATTAGGGACGGGCTATGGTAAGGCTTCGGGTAAGGGTTAGGGTCAGGGAACAGGGATGTTTTAGGGTACAGGTTAGGGTATGACAACAGTTTAGGGTGAGCGTATGTGTTAGGGTACGGGTTAGTGTTAGCGTATGGGTTAGGATTAGGGGACAGGTTAGGGTAAGGATTTGGATAACGGTTAGGGTTAGGGTTAAGGTTAGGGTTAGGGGACTGTTTAGGGTACAGGTTAGGGTAAGACAACGGTCTAGTGTTAGCATACATGTTAGGGTACCTGTTAGTGTTAGCATAAGGGTTAGGATTAGGGGAAGGGTTAGTGTAAGGCTTCGGGTAAGGGCAAGGGTTAGGGTAACGGTTAGGGTTAGGGGATGGGGATGGTTTAGTGTACAAGTAAGGGTACGACAACAGTTTAGGTTGAGCATATATGTTAGGGTACATGCTAGTGTTAGCTTACGGGTTAGGATTAGGGGACGGGTTAGGGTAAGACTTCGGGTAAGGGTTAGGGTTAGGGTTAGGGTTAGGGGACGGGGACGGGGACAGTTGAGGGTACAGGTTAGGGTACGACAACCCTTTAGCGTGAGCGTACGTGTTAGGGTACGGGTTAGTGTTAGTGTACGGGTTAGGATTAGGGGATGGGTTAGGGTAAGACTTCGGGTAAGGGTTAGGGTTAGGGTTAGGGGACGGGGACGGTGACGGTTTAGAGTACAGGTTAGTGTATGACAACGGTTTAGGGTGAGCGTACGTGTTAGGGAATGGGTTAGTCTTAGCGTACGGGTTAGGATTAGGGGACGGGTTAGTGTAAGGCTTCGGGTAAGGGTTAGGTTTAGGGTTAGGGGATGGGGACAGTTTAGGGTACAGGTTTGGGTACGACAACGGTTTAGGGTGAGTGTATGTGTTAGGGTATGGGTTAGTGTTAGCGTACGGGTTAGGATTAGGGG
>NW_021703767.1:108794986-108883293 GCF_005190385.1 Monodon monoceros | reverse complement strand
GTGTACGTGTTAGGGTACGGGTTAGTGTTAGCGTACGGTTAGGATTACGGGACGGGTTACAGTAAGGCTTCGGGTAAGGGTTAGGGTTAGGTTTAGGGTTAGGGTTAGGGGACGGGGACGGTTTAGGGTACAGGTTAGGGTACGACAACGGTTTAGGGTGAGCGTACGTGTTAGCGTACGGGTTAGTGTTAGCGTACGGGTTAGGATTAGGGGACGGGTTAGTGTAAGGCTTCGGGTAAGGGTAAGGGTTAGAGTTAGGGTTAGGGTTAGGGTTAGCTTTAGGGGAGAGAGACGGTTTAGGGTACAGGTTAGGGTACGACAAAGGTTTAGGGTGACCGTACGTGTTAGGGTACGGGTTAGTGTTAGTGTACGTGTTAGGATTAGGGGATGGGTTAGGGTAAGGCTTCGGGTAAGGGTTAGGTTTAGGGTTAGGGTTAGGGGTCGTGGACAGTTTAGGGTACAGTTTAGTGTACGACAATGGTTTACGGTGAGCGTACGTGTTAGGGTATGGGTTAGTGTTAGCGTATGTGTTAGGATTAGGGGACGGGTTAGGGTAAGGCTTGGGGTAAGGGTTAGAGTTAAGGTTAGGGTTTTGAGATGGGGACGTTTTGGGGTACAGGTTAGGGTACGACAACTGTTTAGGGTGAGCGTAAGTGTTAGGGTACGGGTTAGTGTTAGCGTACGCGTTAGGATTAGGGGACGGGTTAGGGTAAGGCTTCGGGTAAGGGTTAGGGTTAGGGCTAGGGGACGGGGATGGTTTAGGGTACAGGTTAGGGTACGACAACAGTTTAGGGTGAGCGTATGTGTTACAGTACGGTTTAATGTTAGCTTACGGGTTACGATTAGGGGAAGAGTTACGGTAAGGCTTCGGCTAAGAGTTAGGGTTATTGTTAAGTTTAGGGTTAGGGGACGGTTTAGGGTACAGGTTAGGGTACGACAACCGTTTAGGGTGAGTGTACGTGTTAGGGTATGGTTTAGGATTAGCGTACGTGTTAGGATTAGGGGACGGGTTAGTGTAAGGCTTCGGGTAAGGGTTAGGGTTAGAGTTAGGGTTAGCATTAGGTGACGGGGACGGGGACCTTTTATTGTACAGGTTAGTGTACGATAACCGTTTAGGGTGAGCGTACGTGTTAGGGTATGGGTTAGTGTTAGCGTACGGGTTAGGATTAGGGGACGTGTTAGGGTAAGGCTTCGGGTAAGGGTTAGTGTCAGGGTTAGGGTTAGGGTTAAGGGATGGGGACGGTTTAGGGTATAGGTTAGGGTACGACAACAGTTTAGGGTGAGCGTACGTGTTAGGGTATGAGTTAGTGTTAGCGTACGGGTTAGGTTTAGGGGAGGGTTTAGTGTAAGGCTTCGGGTAAGAGTTAGGGTTAGGGTTAGGGGATGGGGACGGGGACAGTTTAGGGTACAGGTTAGGTTACGACAACGGTTTAGGGTGAGCGTACGTGTTAGGGTATGGGTTAGTGTTAGCGTACGGGTTAGGATTAGGGGACGGGTTAGGGTAAGGCTTCGGGTAAGGCTTAGGGTTATGGTTAGGTTTAGGGGACGGGGACGGTTTAGGGTACAAGTTAGGGTACGTCAACGATTTAGGGTGAGTGTATGTATTAGGGTACGGTTTAGTGTTAGCGTACGGGTTAGGATTAGGGGACAGTTTAGGGTTAGGGTTAGGGTAAGGGTTAGGGTTAGGGTTAGGAATCGGGTACGGTTTAGGTACGTTTTAGGATTAGGGTATGGTTCGGGTAAGGGTAATGGTAACAGTTAGCGTACGTATTAAAGTATGGGTTAGTGTTACCACACAGGTTAGTATTATGTTTGGGTTAGAGTAATGGTTAGGGCACGGGTGAGGTTTAGGTACAGGTCAGTGTACGCCAACAGCTTATGGTTAGGTTATGTGTTAGGGTACGGGTTAGGAACGGGGATGCTTTAGCGTACGACAACGCTTTAGGGTTAGCATACGTGTCAGGCGACGGGTTAGGTTACATGTTATTGTATGAATTAGTATTTGGGTACAGGTTGCGGTAAGGATTATGGTACGGTTTAGGGTACAGGTTAGGGTACGGGTTAGGGTACAAAGGGTTAGGATGAGGCTTAGGGAATGGGTATGGTGTAGGGTGCAGTTTAGGGTACGACAATGGGTTAGGGTTACGTTGCGTTTTAGGTTACGGGCTAGCGTCAGTGCACGGGTTAGTATTAAGCTACAGCTTAGGGCAAGGGTTACGGTGTTACGCTTAAGGTAAGGGTCAGCATTAGGCTTCCAGTTAGGGAACGGGTATGGCTTAAGGTACAGGTTAACGTGCGTACGACAACAGTTTAGGGTACATGTTACGGTATGGGTTAGTGTTAGTGTACTAGTTACGATTAGGATACGAGTTAGGGTAAGGGTTAGCATTAGGGTTAGTGTTAGAGAACGGGTACGGTTTAGGGTACACATAAGGGTACGACAACGGGTTAGGATACGGGTTAGGATGAGAGTAGTGGTTAGCGTAAGGTGTGGGTGGGGGGAAGGCACTATGCTGAACATGCAAAGAACACATTGAAATAACAGTTTGGGCCTCATGTTCTGTTAAAGGTGTTTGACCAGAGTGCACTTTCAACTGGAGCTAAAGAAGAAATGTACAAACTGTATCCTAATGCCCGGAGGGCTCACCTGAAAAGAGGAGGCAATTTCCCTTACCTGTGCAGAAGTGCAGAGGTCAATCTCTATGTACAGGTAGGTCCGAGGTTGGATCCCGGAGCACTTTGAACACAGCGTCTGGTTGGAAACATAAAGGTTTTTTGATTTTTTGGTCGTCGAGTAAGAGAACTACAGAATTCTCTGTAGGAATGAAGCACTGACTTGATCAATTGGTCCACATTAGTAACTTACAGGAGAATGCAAGCATATTAGAGCCACCTGAGGGACTCTATGCCCACTATCCCTTTTCTAAGAACCACAGGCCTGAACTCACACACTGAAGTAGCCGTTAGGTACAATGGGACCTCGGCTCCTGGACGTGATGAATTCGGCCAGTGCAGGACACCAGAAAGGCTGGACAGGCCATGGAGAACAGGGGGCCCTGTTATGCTGATGGGCGGGATGTAAATTGCCAACAGCCACTCTGGAGAAGTGTATGGTGTTTCCTGAAACACATAAAAAACAAAGCAACAGAGCCTAGGGGACTTCAACTTATTGTCCTATAGCTTAGGGAAATTAAAGTCAAAAACACACAGCCACCCCAAAGTTTGGGAGAGCTCTCTTTACAAGAACCATGTCTGCTGTACAAGTTAAATATCCCAGAAAGCGAATAATGGAAAAAGAAGTTGTGGTACGTACGTACAATGGAATATAACTCAGCAAAGAAATCTATGTCATCAGGCCTGTAGCAGCATAATGAGTGGATTCAGGTAAGATGATTCTAAGTGAAATAAGTCACACAGAAAAAGAAACATCATAAGATATCACTAATACACGGAATGTCAACTTGGCTACACATGAACTGAATTACAAAACAGAACAGGGTCTCAAATTTAGAAAACCAACTTATGCTTGCTTAAGGGGAAAGTTGAGTTGGGGTGCTGCATAAAACCAGAGATTGAAATTAGTACAGATACTGTTCCATAAGCCAAATATGTAAAAGAGAAGACCTACTACTTGCTCAACGAAATGGACTCAACACTCCATTTTCAACACCTAGAAGTATACCTAACTATTAAAAATCTTAAAAGCTATGGATTTATATGTTTCCATAAGAGAATCAAGCTCGTGTACAGCGGCATAAATGCAGCAGCGAAAATCAGCTAAATCCTATTATAAAAATAAATTTCAAAAACAAAACACAGTGACTGTGAAATAGAGAGCAATTCTTAAATAATTCATTCAGGACTTGTGATGCAACCTGGATTTACCACATCTACACCCACAGCTGCGTTAGCCATAAGGCTGGACACTTGGGGCTGATAGCATTGGTTTGGTTCGGTGAGCAAATGCAGACCGTTTGAAGTCATACTACATGGTACCCATTCCATGGGCCACAACTATCCAGGTTTAAGGGATTCTTCCTTCAGCTAAAATATGCATGGGTATCACAGAGTATGTGATTGGGAAACGTTTTTAAATACATCTCAGTTTTCGTCCCCTCATACTCGGGTTCACCATTCCAGACGCTTTACTAACACTCACCATTTGGAGAGTCAGTGCCTTTAAGCTGCTGTTTGGCAAAGGTTGCAATTTCTGAGGAAGATGAACAGGAATAGGGAGAACCAATGACTACCTGTAGGTGTCTGCATGGGCAAATTTAACTCTCTTTTCCCACCAGGAAGAGGAATAAACCAAAAGCTCAGCATACCGTGCTGTAACAAGATTTGGGCCTGACTCAATCCTGCGGTTTTGTGGCCAGCTCACAAGAAAGCGAGTTGAAGAAAGGAGCTCAGGGGCACTGTAATTCACAAACCTGCAGAGTTATAAATGACAGCTATCATCCAAAAATATATTGAAGTAAGGCTGCGAAGAGGACTTGAAAGCGGAGCAGAATTGTAGGAATCCGATTTCAGGAAGTAGACTGGAATTGCATTTAAAGCATAGGAAAAGAGGCAAAACGTCGGCAATGATGCACTTGGCCACAAAGAGCGTATGCATTTTTTCCTCAATATATTCAGGAAAAAACGCATACGCCCCTTTTGGCCAACCACGCAAGCGTGACAAGAAAATCTGCACTGCAATGAAGTCTCACGTCACCCCGGTCAAAAGGGCCATTTAAAATAAGTGTAAAATCCAGAAAGCCAGGACAGGCCATGGAACATAGGGAGCCTTGTTATGCTGATGAGCGGGATGTAAATTGCCAACAGCCACTCTGAAGAAGAGTATGGTGTTTCCTGAAACTTCTAAAATACAAAGCAACAGAGCCTAGGGCACTTCCACTTATGGTCCTATAGCTTGGGGAAATTAAAATCAAAAAGACACAGCCACCCCAAAGTTTGCAATGGCTCTGTTTACAAGAACGTCATCTACGGTACAAGTTAAATATCCCAGAAAGTGAAAAATGGATAAAGTAGTTTTGGTACGTACGTAAAATGGAATATCACTCAGCAATGAAATCTATGTCATCAGGCCCGTCGCGGCATAATGAGTGGATTCAGGTACGATGATTCTAAGTGAAATAAATCACACAGAAAAGAAACATCATAAGATATCACTAACACATGGAATGTAAACGTGGCTACACATGAACTGAATTACAAAAAACAACAGGGTTTCAAATTTAGAAAACCAACTTATGCTTGCTTAATGGGAAAAGTGAGTTGCGGTGCTGCAAAACCAGAGATTGAAATTAGCACAGATACCATTCCATAAGCCAAATATGTTATAGACAAGACCTACTCCTTGCTCAACGAAATGGAATCAATACCCCATATTCAACGTCTAGGAATATACCTAACTAGTAAGAATCTTAAAACCTATGGATTTATATGTCTCCATAGGACAATCAAGCATGTGTACAGCGGCATAAATGCAGCACTGAAAATCGGCTAAATTCCATTATCAAAATTTACCACATCTACACTCAGAGCTGGGTGAGACGTAAGGCTGGACACTTGGGGCTGATAGGATTGGTGAGGTTCGGTGAGCAAATGCAGACCCTTTTAAGTCATACTGCATGGTACCCATTCCATGGGTCCTAACTCTCCAGGTTTAAGGGATTCTTCCTTCAGCTAAAACATGCATGGGGAACCCAGAGTATGGTCCACCGTGTGATCGGGAAACGTTTTTAAATGCATCTCAGTTTTCGTCCCCTGGAACTCGGGTTCACCATTCCAGACGATTTACTAACACTCTCCCCACTTGGAGAGTCAGTGCCTTTAACCCCCTGTTTAGCACAGTTTGCAATTTCTGCGGAAGATGAACAGGAATAGGGAGACTAGCTGTAGGTATCTCCATGGGCAAATTTAACTCACATTTCCCACCAGGAAGAGGAACGTTTTTAAATGCATCTCAGTTTTCATCCCCTGGTCCTCGGGTTTCCCATTCCAGACGGTTTACTAACACTCTCCCCAATTGGAGAGTCTGTGCCTTTAACCTCCTGTTTGTCACAGTTTGCAATTTCTGCAGAAGATGAACAGGAATAGGGAGAGCCAATGAGAGACTAGCTGTAGGTGTCTACACGGGCAAATTTAACTCTCATTTCCCACCAGGAAGAGGAATGAACCAAGGGCTCAGCGTGCCGTGCTGGAACAAGATTAGGGCCTGAGGCAATCCTGCGGTTTTGCGGCCAGCTCACAAGAAAGCGAGTTGAAGAAAAGAGCTCAAGTGCACTGTAGTTCACAAACCTGAAGAGTTATAAATGACAGCTATAGTCCAAAAATATATTGAAGTAAGGCTGTGAAGAGGATTTGAAAGCGTGGCAAAATTGCAGGAAACTGATTTCAGAAGGTAGACTGGATTTGCATTTAAAGCATAAGAAAAGAGGCAGGACGTCAACAATGATACACTTGGTCAAAAAGCGCGTATGCGTTTTTTCCTGAATATATTCAGGAAAAAACGCATACGCCCTTTTTGGCCAACCAAGCAAGCGTGCAAAGGAAATCTGCACTACAATGAAGTCTCACTTCCCCCCGGTCAAAAGGGCCATCTGAAAAAAGTGTAAAATCTGGAAAGGGAGGACAGGTCATGGAGAACAGGGAGCCTTGTTATGCTGATGGGTGGGATGTAAATTGCCAACAGCCACTCTGGAGAAATGTATGGTGTTTCCTGAAACACCTAAAACACAAAGCAACAGAGCCTAGGGCACTTCCACTTATGGTTCTATAGCTTATGGAAATTAAAATCAAAAGCGCACAACCACCCCAAATTTTGGGACGGCTCTGTTTACAAGAACCTCGTTTACGGTACAAGTTAAATATCCCAGAAAGTGAAAAGTGGATAAAGAAGATTTGGTACGTACGTAAAATGGAATATCACTCGGCAATGAAATCTATGTCATCAGGCCCGTAGCGGCATAATGAGTGGATTCAGGTACGATGATTCTAAGTGAAATAAGTCACACAGAAAAAGAAACATCATAAGATATCACTAATACACAGAATGTAAACTTGACTAAACATGAACAGAATTACAAAATAGAACAGTGTCTCAAATTTAGAAAACCAACTTATGCTTGCTGAAGGGGAAAAGTGAGTTGGGGTGCGGCATAAAACCAGAGATTGAAATTAGCACAGATACCGTTCCATAAGCCAACTATGTAACAGACAAGACCTACTCCTTGCTCAACGAAATGGACTCAACAACCCATATTCAACACCTAGGAATATGCCTGACTAGTAAGAATCTTGAAACTTATGGATTTATATGTCTCCGTAAGAGAATCAAGCGTGTGTACAGCGGCATAAACACAGCAGTGAAAATCTGCTAAATCCCATTATCAAAATAAATTTCAAAAACAAAACACAATGACAGTGAAATAGAGAGCAATTCTAAAATAATTCATTCAGAGTTTGTGATGCAACCTGGATTTACCACATCTACACCCAGAGCTGGGTGACACATAGGGCTGGACACTTCAGGCTGATAGCATTGGTGAGGTTCGTTGAGCAAATGCAGACCCTTTGAAGTCATACTGCATGGTACCCATACCATGGGTCCCAACTCTCTAGGTTTAAGGGATTCTTCCTTCAGCTAAAACATGCATGGGGAACCCAGAGTATGGTCCACCGTGTGATCGGGAAACGTTTTTAAATGCATCTCAGATTTCGTCCCCTGTTACTCGGTTTCACCATTCCAGACGCTTTACTAACACTCTCTCCACTTGGAGAGTCAGTGCCTTTAACCTCCTGTTTGGCACAGTTTGCAATTTCTGCGCAAGATGAACAGGAATAGGGAGAACCAATGAGAGACTAGCTGTAGGTGCCTGCACGGGCAATCTTAATGCTCATTTCCCACCAGGAAGAGGAATTAACAAAAGGCTAAGCATGCTGTGCCGGAACCAGATTAGGGCCTGAAGCAATCCTGAGGTTTTGCGGCCAGCTAAGAAGAAAGCGAGTTGAAGAAAGGAGCTCAGGGGCACTGTCATTCACAAACTTGCAAAGTTATAAATGACAGCTATCGTCCAAAAATATATTGAAGTAAGCCTGCGAAGATGACTTGATAGCGGGGCAGAATTGCAGGAAACCGATTTCAGGAGGTAGACTGGAATTGTATTTAAAGCATAGGAAAAGAGGCAGAACGTCGACAATGATGCACTTCAACAAAAAGGGCGTATGCGTTTTTTCCTGAATATATTCAGGAAAAAACGCATACGCCCTTTTTGGCCAACCAAGCAAGCGTGCAAAGGAAATCTGCACTACAATGAAGTCTCACTTCCCCCAGTCAAAAGGGCCATCTGAAAAGAGTGTAAAATCCAGAAAGGCAGGGCAGGCCATGGAGAACAGGGAGCCTTGTTATGCTGATGGGTGGGATGTAAATTGCCAACAGCCACTCTGGAGAAGTGTATGGTGTTTCCTGAAACTTCTAATAAACAAAGCAACAGAGCCTAGGGCACTTCCACATATGGTCCTCTAGCTTAGGAAATTAAAATCAAAAAGGCAGCCACCCCAACGTTCGGGACTGCTCCGTTTACAAGAACCTCATCTACGGTACAAGTTAAATATCCCAGAAAGCGAAAAATGGATAAAGAAGTTGTGGTAAGTATGTACACTGGAATATCACTCAGCAATGAAATCTATGTCATTAGGTCCATAGCAGTATAATGGGTGGATTCAGGTACGATGATTCTAAGTGAAAATAGTAACACAGAAGAAGAAACATCAGAAAATACCACTAATACACGGAATGTAATCTTGGATACACATGAACTGAATTACAAAACAGAACAGGGTTTTAAATTTAGAAAACCAACTTATGGTTGCTTAAGGGGAAAGGTGAGTTGGGGTGCTGCATAAAACCAGAGATTGAAATTAGCACAGATACCGTTCCATAAGTCAAATATGTAATAGACAAGTCCTACTCCTTGCTCAACGAAATGGATTCAACACACCATATTCAAAGCCTAGGAATACACCTGACTAGTAAGAATCTTAAAACCTATGGATTTATATGTCTCCGTAAGATAATCAAGCATGTGTACAGCGGCATAAACGCAGCACTGAAAATCATCTAAATCCTATTATCAAAATAAATTTCAAAAACAAAACGCAATGACAGTGAAATAGAGAGCAATTCTTAAATAATTCATTCAGGGCTTGTGATGCAACCTGGATTTACCACATCTACACACAGAGCTGTGTGACACATAAGGCTGGACACTTGGGGCTGATAGGATTGGTGAGGATCAGTGAGCAAATGCAGACCCTTTGAAGTCATACTGCATGGAACCCATTCCATGGGTCCCAACTCTCCAGGTTTAAGGGATTCTTCCTTCAGCTAAAACATGCATGGGAAACTCTGAGTATGGTCCACCGTGTGATCGGGAAACGTTTTTAAATGCATCTCAGTTTTCATCCCCTGGTACTCGGGTTCACCATTCCAGACCCTTTACTAACACTCTCCCCACTTGGAGAGTCAGTGCCTTTAACCTCTTGTTTGGCAAAGTTTGCAATTTCTGCGGAAGATGAACAGGAATAGGGAGAACCAATGAGAGAATAGCTATAGGTGTCTGCACGGGCAAATTTAACTCTCATTTCCCACCAGGTAGAGGAATGAACCAAAGCCTCAGCGTGCCGTGCCGGAAAAAGATTAGGGCCAGAAGCAATCATGCAGTTTTGCGGCCAGCTCAAAAGAAAGAGAGTTGATAGAAGGAGCTCAGGTGCACTGTCATTCACAAACCTGCAGTTATAAATGACAGCTATCGTCCAAAAATATATTGAAGTAAGACTGCGAATAAGACTTGAAAGCGGGGCAGAATTGCAGAAAACTGATTTCAGGAGGTACACAGTAATTGCATTTAAAGCATAGGAAAAGAAGCAGAACATTGACAATGATGCACTTGGCCAAGAAGGGCATATGCGTTTTATCCAGGGCCCTCATTAACGAGGGGATAAGGCTCCCAGCACACTCCAATAGCCAACAGAGGGCCCATGTCACCAAGGCGACGTGTGCAATCCAGGCAGGAGTGACCTCATATCAGAGGACCCACCTCACAGAAGGGTGTGGATCCCAGCCAGGATGAGACTCTCACCAGAGGGCCCACATTACCAAGGGGATGGGAACCAGGCAGGAGTGTCCTCACACCAGTGTGGCCACATCATAGAAAGGTGAGGAACCCAGCACATGTGGCCTCAAACCAGAGGACCCACTTCACCAAGGGGCTCGGAGTGAGGCAGGCAGGAGTAGCCTCACAACACAGGGCCCATAGAATAAAAAAGGTGAGGAATCCAGCAATTGTAACCTCCCAGCAGGCGGCCCAGGGCACCGAGTCTATGGGCTCCAGGCCAGAGAACTCACAGCATAGGGCCTACATCATGAAACTGTGAGCAACCCAGCCATTGGGGTCACAGAGCAGAAGGCCCACATCCCCATGTGGATGGGAACCTGGCAGGAGTGTCCTCGCACCACTTAGCACGTATCAGAAAATGTGGGAACCCAGCAGTTAGGGCCTGACGCCAGAGTGCCCTCATCACCGAGGGTAGAAGGCTCCCAGCAAGTTCCAACTGCAACCAGAGGGCCGACGTCACCAAGGCAATGGGAGCAAGCCAGGCAGGAGTGACCTCAGAGCAGAGGGCTCACCTCACAGAAGGGTGACGAAACCAGACAGGATCAGACACTCACCAGACGGCCCACATCACAAAGGGGATGGGAACCAGGCAGGAGTGTCCTCACACCAGTGGGAATACATCATCGAAAGGTGAGGAACCCAGCACATGTGACCTCAAACCAGAGGACCCACATCACCAAGGGGCTCAGAGTGAGGCAGACAGGAAGTGCCTCACAACAGAGTGCCCATAGAATAAAAAAGGTGAGGAATCCAGCTGTTGGAAGCTCCCAGCAGGTGGCCCAGTGCACCAAGGCTATGGGATCCATGCCAGGGTGAACTCACAGCAGAGGGCCCACATCCTGACATTGTGAGCAACCCAGGCGTTGGGATCTCAGAGCAGTAGGCCCACATCCCCATGGGGATGGGAAACTGGCAGGAGTGTCATCGCACCAGTGGGCACACATCAGAAAATGTGGGGAGGCCAGCAGTTAGGGGCTGACGCCACAGCACCCTCATCACCAAGGGGAGGAGGCTCCCGGCCTGCTCCAACTGCCACCAGAGGGCCGACGTCGTCAAGGCGGGGTGTGCCACCCAGACAGGATTGACCTCAGAGCAGAGGGCCCACCTCACAGAAGTGTGACGAACCCTACCAGGACCAGACTCTCACCAGAGGGCCCATATCACCAAGGGGATGGGAACCAGGCAGGAGTGTCCTCACACCAGTGGGGCCACATCAGTAAAAGGTGAGGAAACCGGCACATGTAGCCTCAAACCACAGGACCTACATCACCAACGGGGGGGAGTGAGGCAGGCAGGAGGAGCCTCACAACACAGGGCACAAAGAATAAAAAAGGTGAGGAATCCAGCAGTTGGAACCTTGCAGCAGGTGGCCCAGAGCACAGAGGCTATGGGATCTAGGCCTGAGTGAACTAACACCAGAGAGCCAACACCATGAAACTGTAAGCAACCCAGGCGTTGGGACCTCAGAGCAGAAGGCCCACATCCCCATGGGGATGGGAACCTTACAGGAGTTTCCTGGCATCACTGGGCTCACATCAGAAAACGTGGGGAGCCCAGCAGTTAGGACCTGAGGCCAGAGGGCAGTCATCACCGAGGAAAGGAGGCTCCCAGCAGGCTCCAACTGCCACCAGAGGGCCGACGTCTCCAAGGCAATGGGAGCAAGCCAGGCAGGAGCTACCTCACAGCAGAGGGCCCACCTGACAGAAGGGTGAGGAACCCAGCCAGGATCAGACTCTCACCAGAGGGTCCACACCACCAATGGGATGGGAACCAGGCAGGAGTGTCCTCACACCATTGGGGACACATCATTGTAAAGTGAGGAACCCAGCACATGTGATCTCAAACCAGAGGACACACATCACCAAGGGGCTGGGAGTGTGGCAGGTGTCTGGTCGGGCACATTTAACTCTCATTTCCCACGAGGAAGAGGAATTAACCAAACGCTCAGCGTGCCGTGCCGGAACCAGATTATGGCCTGAAGCAAACCTGCGGTTTTGTGGCCAGCTTACAAGGAAGCGAGGTAAGAAAGGAAATCAGGGGCACTGTAATTCACAAACCTGCAGAGTTATAAATGACAGCTATTGTCAAAAATATATTGAAGTAAGCCTGCGAAGAGGACTTGAAAACGAGGCAGAATTGCAGGAATCAGATTTCAGGAGGTAGATTTGAATTGCATTTAAAGCATATGAAAAGCAGCAGATCTTTGACAGTGATGCACTTGGACCAAAAGAACGTATGCATTTTTTCCTGAATATATTCAGGAAAAAACGCATACGCCCTTTTTGGTCAACCAAGCACTCGAGCAATGGAAATCTGCACTAAAATAAAGTCTCTTTTCCCATTCATCAAAAGGGCCATCTGAGAAAAGTGTAAAAACGAGAAACACAGGACAGGCCATGGAGAACAGGGAGCCTTGTTATGCTGATGGGTGGGATGTAAATTGCCAACAGACACTCTGGAGATGTTTATGGTGTCTCCTGAAACGTCTAAAAAACAGAGCTGCAGAGCCTAGTGCACTTCCACTTATGGCCCTATAGCTTAGGAAAATTAAAATCAACAAGACACAGCCAACACAAAATTTAGGGCTGCTGTGTTTACAAGAACCTCGAGTCCAGTACAAATTAAATATCCCAGAAAGAAAAAAATGGATAAAGAAATTGTGCTACTTACATACAACGGAATATCATTCAGCAATGAAATCAATGTCATCAGGCCTGTAGCAGCAAATTGAGTGGATTTAAGTACGATGATTCTAAGAGAAATATGTCACACAGAGAAAGATAATTATCATAAGATATCACTAATAGAGGGAGTGTAAATTTGGCTCCACATGAACTGGATTACAAAACCGAACAGAGTCTCACATTTAGATAAAAAACTTATGCTTGCTTAAGGGGAAAGTTGAGTTGGGGTGCTGTATAAAACCAGAGATTGAAATTAGCACAGATACCGTTCCATAAGCCAAATATGTAATAGACAAGACCTACTCCTTGCTCAACAAAATAGACTCAACCATGAGGTATCACCTCACACCTGTTAGAATGGGCATCATCAGAAAATCTACAAACAACAAATGCTGGAAAGGGTGTGGAGATAAGGAACCCTCTTCCACTATTTTTGGGAATGTAAATTGATGCAGTCACTGTGGAGAACATTATGGAATTTCTTATAAAACTAACAATAGAATTACCATATGATACAGCAATCCCACTACTGGGCATATACCCAGACAAAATCTTAAATCAAAAAGAGACATCCACCGCAATGTTCATTGCATCACTATTTACAATATCCAGGTAATGGAAGCAACATAAACGCCCAGAGACAGACGAATGCCTAAAGATGTGGTACATATATAAAATGGAATATTACTAAGCCATAAAAAGGAATGAAATTGGGTCATTTGTAGAGACGTCGATGGATCTAGAGACTGTCATACAGAGTGAAGTAAGTCAGAAAGAGGAAAACAAATCTTGTATATTAATGCATATATGTGGAACCTAGAAAAATTGTACAGATGAACCGTTTTGCAAGGCAGAAATAGAGCAACAGATGTAGACAACAAACTTATGGACACCAAGGGTGAAATCTCTTGGGGCGGTGGTGGTGGGAGGAGTTGAGGGATTGGGATTGGCATGTATACATTTATATGTATAAAATAGATAACCAATAAGAACCTGCTGTATAAAAAAATAAAATAAAATTCAAAATTAATAAAATTAAATTAAAAAAATAAAACAGAAAAAATATTCTTCCCTTCACATACATGTATTTATATGAATAAATTATTTCCATGCTTATATCTGTAAATACAAAAAAGAGGAATAAAATCTACCTTGAACCAAAAATGAAAAGAAGAAAAAAACCAACAGAACCCACCAGTTACACAGAGGAAAACCGTATCAGGGCACTTGCTCCAGTTGTAAACAATTCTGAAGTTGGTCAGTGGTGGGGAATCATCTCCCATTCAGCCAGCAGGCCCCACGCAACAAGCGTCCTCATTGCAAAGCTGGGGGACCGTGCCGAGGCATCTGTGAGTAAACGTGGGCCGAGCCCCAGGCCAGCTGCTGCTGAAATGTTCCCACCCTTCCCAGGTAAAACACCTGAATATGTACAAAGACTTGAAAGCCTAGAGGAAGGGCCATGGGGCCACACGAAAGCATGCCAGCTGACTTGGTGCCTGCAGGCCAGCCAGGATGGTCCTGGCCCTGGGTGCTCTTCTGGAAGCTTTCCATTTCCCTGTCTGAGATACCCCTCCTGTCCCGGCCCCCACTGCTTTCTTCCTTCCTCACCTCTGCCCAGGGAGAAATTCCAGCAGCAGGTATGGGTGACGCATTCTCTTCTTTAGCAGGTGGCAGCCTGGCAACTGCTGCAGAAAGTGCAGCAGAGCCCCACTCACACTGGGCCACCCACAAAGCCGTGGCCTCTCACTCCCTCCCACCAGCGCAGCCCCGACACTGCTGACAGGACAGAAAAAATGGCGTCAGGCCCAGCTGCAGGGGCTCTTGCTGCCCGGAGCGGTGTTTATATTGATCTCAACCCAGGCACACCTGGGGAGGGCTGGCCGGCACAGTCAGGCTGCCCAGGTCAGCCAATCATCACACCTCAGGGGCTCACAGTTGCAGAAAATGGAACTTGCTGAATCGGCCAGGTCCAAGGAACAGGTGTGGGCTCCTGAGAGTCAGGACAGACAAGGGGCTACAGCCCTGGCTTGTTTTCTAATCATTTTATCTGGCCCATGAGAGGGAGACAACTTCAAGAAAACCCTCTCCTAATGAGAGGAACCTAGGAGTCAGGGAGAGGAGGGGTGGGTGGTGGGTTGAGACAGAGGCCTGGTGCCCTGGGTACAGTGGAAGTCTCTGGAAGACCAGGCGGAGGGAGGCCGCACAGAGTGATGCCCAGGGTCACAGACCTGTCGGAGCTGCTGTTTTTCAGTTCAAGTCCTGCTCTCTGGTACTCTGTGTCAGCTCTGAGCGATAGGTGAGTTGGGGGTGCTCTGCAATGAGGGCTATGTGCACGGTTCCTGTGTGCCCAGCCCTGCCACGGTACCTGCAAGTGTAGCTCTGTATCCCGAGAAGGGCCTGACCACGAAAGCCCCATGGAATGCAGGGGACCTGCCCAGGGAACCCCATATCCTGGGAGGGGCCTGACCACGAGAGCCCCGTGGGCTGAGGTGGGGGTGGGGTACCTGCCCAGGTGAGCTCCATATCCTGGGATTGGCCTGACCTCGAGAGCCCCATGGGCTGCTGGAGAACTGGTAAAATATGTCAGGACAGTCAGTGAAGCCACCGAGGATATACCTCCAGTAGTTCCTAATTCCTACACCCTGCTGGTCATTCTACCAACCACCAGGACATGGTATTCGGTATTAGTCTTCAATGATGCCTTCTTTTGTATTCTATTAGTCCCAGAGTCACATAAAATTTTGGCTTGTGAGTGGCAGGACTCAACATACAACTAAAATAATACTTCCGGGCCGTCTTGCCCCAAGGGTTCAAAAATTCCCACACCATCTTTGGGGAAAGCTTAGCTAAAGACCTAAAAGTTCTACCTCTGGAAAAGGGAACCTTTCTTCAATATGCAGACGACATTCTGATCGCCAGCTCTACTAAGGAGGCCTCTGAACTACCAAGCCAAAAAAGGATAGAAGTTGTCCAAGAAAAATCTCAAATATCACAGACTACGGTGACCTGCCTGGGCTTCATTCTCACAGAAGGTCGGAGAAGCCCATCCCAAGAAAGGGAAGAAACAATTTACAGCCTTACCCCTTTCTAAAACTAGAAGACAGCTTAGGGGTTCCTGGGGAGGCCAGGGTTTGCTGCTTCTGGATCCCTAACTACAGTCTACTATCTGGGCCTCTATATGAAACACTGAAAGGAAAAGATGATGATCCTTTTGAATAGAATCCAGAAGTGACCTTTCTAGAATGGAAAGAGCAGTCAATTCAGACCCTTGCCCTGGAACTCCCTAATTTAGCTAAACCCTTTGACCTTTACATTCCTGGTGAAAGGTGAATCGCCATTGGAGTATTAGTGCAAAAACTGGGACCACTTGAAATGGAACAATGCAAGAATGCCATCCAGGTAGGATAAACTACGGTCACCAAGGGGCTTGGCCCACTGCCACATCTGGCCAAGATACTGGCGGTATCTAAAAACCTGGAAATCAGCAGCCCAAAAGGCCACCTCCCTCCTAAGGGAAAAGGACCCCACGTGGTGATCCTAACCCCCAACCATGCCCTGAAGTTGCAGGGTTTGCTCCGTGGGCACACTGACCTCGAGTTAGGAGGCCCTCCAACTCCAAACTTCAGAGAGATAACCATGACGACTCGTGTGACGATCACTTGACCTGGAGTTTCTCTCATAAAACAACAAGAGTGTGTCCCAAAAGAATAGACTACTGCTTGCAGGACTTACTGCACCCAGAGGGGAGCTAATAATCTTGGTGGGGGAACCGTATATCACGCTGTCACCATAGAAGAGCCTACAGACACTGTGATGATGGTGGCCAATAAGACCGGCTGGACTCCTGTTTACTTCAAAAGGCTGTTGACTCAGTGGCCATCATGGTCCTTGATCACCACTGACCCTGGACTGTCTGGGAGTTGAGCAGGCAGGGTCCTGACACCTGGTGCTGTATTTACGTTAATTCAGGGGCTTAATTGAAGAAAGCACTGACTATTGGTCAGAGCATCTAGGCTGGCAGAAACGGTCAGCCTAAGGTGGCCGAACAAACGTGAGGTGGGGTGAAACTGGACCCCACAGAATCACTGCACATCTCTTTCCTGGACACTTAAAGTTCATTAGAATCTATAACACTTCCAATGCTGGTTCTCAGGCAGACGGGCAGGGAGGCAGGAGGCCTGGGGACAATCAACGTCACCTGGAGGCTGCTGGGGAGAAGTTCTGACCCTCACCCCCTGGTATGAGGGCTCCTAACTCAGCACTCAGCAGTTACAGAAGAAGGGTCTGCACCCTCAGCACTCCAAGAATGAGGAATGGGACAAAATGCAGAAGAGGGCTTTGTCCCAGGCAAACCCCACTAAAAACCCCTGGGAGATAAAAATAGAATCTGGGCAATAAAATAAAGTCTAACCTTTTTTATCCTTTGTGCTTTGTCTAATTTCACGTGCTCCTAGGGTCCCGCATGCAGAGGTTCCACACCCGGCACTTCAGACCAGATATCCTAGAGCAGAATAGCTGGGTCGACAACTCAGCTCCTGGGGCCCAGTGCAGACTCCACGATATAGAGCCTGAGCTGCAGCCAACCCGGCCCTCGAGAGCTCTGCTCCCTTCCTCCCACTGACTCTGACAGGATCTCTACACAGCAGCCCAGCCCACAGCCCACGGGGTAGCTCGTGCTTTCACCTCTCCATTCTCTGATCAAAATGTAAAGTTTCCTTTGCTTCTGAACCAAACTCAATCTCGATCTGTTGCCTCCAATGACACTGGGCAGGGCGACACTTGTTGGGTTCACTCTGGAAGATCAGTAACAGAAATTGAGAACATTGTAACTTCAATGAACAGATGTGTGAGCCAAACTGAAATTAACATAGAACAGTGTATAAGGCTCGGGTAAAATAAGATGTTTCTAACACTTCCATTTGATATTTCCATCACTTTATTATAAGCAAGTTCAGTGAAAAGGTTTGTCTTATTTGTCAGGTCAATATTAGACAAACGAAGTGATTTCTTCCAAGGATGTACATCTAATAATCTTGGTTAAAGCTTCAATCTTGTTTTAAATGCTTTTCCATTGAAAATGATACCTCTCTTTCAGCTCCCCCGTTTCTGAGAAGTATAAAATCTTATAATTTATTAGTACCAAAGGGGGAATGTGGGAGGAGGGATAAATTAACAGTTTGGGATTAACACATACACACTGCTATGTATAAAATCGATCATCAACAAGGAACTGCTGTATAGCACAGGGAACTACACTCAATATTTTGCAATAACCTATAAGGGGAAATAATCTGGAAAAGAACAGATATTTTTATTGATATCATCTATCAATGACAGTTAAAATGTAACCTAAGGGAAGCCAATGGTGAGTGCTTCTGACCCTGAAGACTTCAGTCATCTAAAGTTTGGGCTCTGCCTACTTCCCAAGGCCCTTAATGAACATATGTGTAGCCATAGCTTAAAAAATTCCCCAGTTTGGGTTTCGGGGAGACACTGATTTTGAAAAAGCTCTGGCGTCCTCCTTACATGAATGGGACCCTTCCTACTGCTAAAACATTCCTGTCATACCCAGAGGATCGTATACCGTCTGATCAGGAAGAGTTTGGAAAAGGCATCTCATCTCCTCATCTCCTGGTGCCTGCGTTCACCCCTCCAGCGTCTTTACTAACAGTCTCCCCACTTGGAGATGTCAGCACTGTCAACATCCTGTTGCGTATAATTTGGAATTTGTCCAGAGAATGAAGTGGAAGGATGAGTAACAATGAGAGACAAGTCCTAGGTGTTTGGACAGGCACATGTCACTCTAATTTCCAATCAGGAAGACGAATTGACCAAAGGCTAGGGTTACCCATGGAAACAGAATAGGGCTTGAGGAAATCCCGCTGCTTTGTGGCCAGTTCCCATAAACACAAGTTGAAAAATGGAACTCAGGGACACTAAAATTCACGAAACTTCAGAGATGAAATTATCTATCACTGAAAAATGTCTTGAGGAAAGTCAGAGAAAAGGACTTGTAAGCAAGGGAGAATGGTAGGAAAGGGATTGGAAGAGGTAGATAGGACTCGCCATTAAGCACAAGAAAAGGGGCTGAACATCGCCAACATTGCAGTTGGCCAAAAAGGGTGTATGCGTTTTTTTCTGTATATATTCAAGAAAAGGGCATACACTTCTTTAGCCAACCAAACAGGTGGGCACTGGAAATCAATACTACAAAGGGTATCACTTCGCATCAGTCAGAAGAGCCGTCCTCATAAAGTGTAAACACCAGAAATGCAGTACAGGGCAAGGAGAAAAGGGAGCCCTGTGAGGCTTATAGTGGAAATGTATATTGCCAACGGCCACTCTGGAGAAGTGTATTGTGTTTACTAAAGCATCTAAAAAATGAGCTACAGAGCATAGGGCACTTGCACTCATGGGCGTATATCTTGGGAAAAACAAAAATCGAGAGGACACAGGCACCCCAATGTTTACCGCCTCTCTGTTTAAAAGATCCTCGACTAGGATATAACTCAAATGTCTCTGGAGGGAAAAAATGGGTAGAGATGTGGTACATATGAAGAGTGGAATATTACTCAGCCTGGAAATCAATGAAATATGGCCAGTTGTAACAACTCCGGAGGAGTTACATATGATCATTCTAAGTCACATAATTCAAAAAGAAAAAGACACATATCATAAGATATCACTTAAAGGTGGAATCCAAAATGGCTACACATGAAATAAATTACAAAACAAAAACATAGTCAAATATGTAGAAAACACACATAAGGCTGCTAAACGGGAAAGGTGGGGAGGGGTGAGGCATTATCCAGGAGGTTGAAATTAGCAAAGATACCATTCCAAAGGCCAAATTGATAATCAACAAGGCCTACACAGTAGCTAAAAGAACTGAACTCAGCACACTCAAGTCACCGGAAAAGAATATATACGACTGGTAAGAATCTGCAAAAGAATTTATTGATGTCTCTCTGTACGTGAATCAAGTGGATGTACAGCAGCAAGAAACAGAGCTTTGAAAATCAGCTGTAACCAATATAATAATAAATTGAAAAAAAATAAACGACAGAGAGACAGACGAAACCTCTTACAACTTTTCCTCAGGGACGGTGATGCAACATGAATTGAACACATCTAGACCCACAGCAGGATGAGACATAAGGCTGGAAACTGTTCATACTAAGATGTGAGGTTAGATGAGGAAATGAACACCCTTTAAAGTAATACTACCTGGTACCCATTCAGTGGGTCCCAAATCTGCAGGTTCAAGGGATCTTCCTACAGCTAAAACATGCATGGAAAACCCAGAGGACTGTACACCATGTGATCGGGAGATGTGTCTAAAATGCACCTCATTTATCCTGTCCTGGTGCTCCTGTTCACCATTCCATCCACGTTACTTAGAATCTCCCCACGTGGAGAATCAGAATATTTAAAATTCTGTTTCGCACATTTTGCAAATTGTGAGGAGGATGAACGGGAAGAGGGGGAACCAATTAGAGAATAGTTGTAGGGGTTTGGACGGGCACATGTCACTCTAATTTCCCATTAAGAATAAAAATTTAAAAAAGGCTCAGCCTGCCTTGCCAGAGCCACAACAGGACCTGAAGCAATCCTGCGGTTTTGAGGCCAGCTCACAAAAGAGCAACTTAAAAAATAGAGCTCAGGGTCACTGCAATTCACAAACCTGCAGAGTTATAAATGAAAACTAACGTCCAAAAATATATTGAGGTAAGGCAAAAAAGAGGATCTGAATGCAAGACAGTATTGCAAGAAACAGATTTCAAGAGATAGATTGGACTCGTCTTTAAAGCACATGAAAAGTGGCAGAATTTCGACAATGATGCAGTTGGCCAAAAAGGGTGTATGCGTTGTTTCCTGAATATATTCAGGGAAAAACGCATACGCACTTTATGGGCAACCAAGCAAGCAAACAATGCAAATGCGCACAGCAAAGAAGTCTCATTTCCCACCGGTCAAAAGGGCCATCCGAAAAAAATTGTAAAATCCAGAAATGGAGGACAGGCCATGGAGAACAGGGAGCCTTTATACACTGATGGGCGGTGTGTGAACTGCCGAGAGCCACTCTGGAGAAGTGTATGGTGGTTCCTAAATCAGAGCATAGGGCACTTCCAATCACGGGAGTATATCTAGGGAAGTCTAAAAATCAACAAGACACAAGCACACCACAGTTTAGGGCTGCTCTGTTTACAAGAACCTCGACTTCAGTACACCTTAAATATCCCAGGAAAGAGAACAATGCATAAAGGAGATGTGGTACTTATGTACAATGGAATATCTCTTCACCATGAAATCAATGTAATAAGGCTAGTAGAAGCATAAAGAGTGGATTTAGGTCTGATAATACTACTTGAAATAAGTCAAACAGAAAAAGAAACATATCATAAGATATCACTTATAGAGGGAAGGTAAATATGGCTGCACAACAAATGAATTACAAAACAGAACAGTGTCTCACATTTAGAAAACACACTTATGTCAGCTTAAGGGGAAAGGAGAGGTGAGATGATGCCTAAAACCAGAGTTTGAAATTAACACAGATACCATTCAATAAACCAAATAGGTATTAGACAAGATCTACACCTTGCTCAATGAACTGGTCTCAACACCCCCTATACACCGCAGAGGAATATATCTGAGTAATAAGAATCTTAAAACCTATGTATTGATATATCTCCGTAAGGGAATCAAGTGTGTGCAGAGCGGCACAAACACAGCAGTGAAAATGAGCTAAACCCCATTATAGAAATAAATTTTAAAAACAAAACACAGGAACAACGAAAGAGAGAAAAATTCTTACAAAATTCGTTCAGGAGATGTGATGCAACCTGGACTGACCACATATAAACCCACAGCTGGATAAGACATAAGGCTGGACACTTGGGGCTGAGTGGATTGGTGAGCTTTGCTGAGCAACTGCCGAACCTTTAATGCAATACTTCATGCTACTCATTCCAAGGGTCCCAACACTCCAGGTTGAAGGGAATCTTCCTACAGCTAAACGATGCATGGGAAACCCAGCGGACGGTATACCATGTGATTGGGAAAGGTTTCTAAAACGCACCTCATTTTTCCTCTCCTGGGGATCCGGATCGACATTCCAGCCACTTTACTAACAATATCCCCTCCTGGAGAGTCAATGCCTTTAAGTTCCTATATCGCACAGTCTGCAGTTAGTGCGGAGGAAGAATGGGAAGAGGGGGAACAAGCGAGAAACAAGTGGTAGGGGTTTTGAGGGGCACATGTCACTCTAAATGCACATAAGGAAGAAGAATTAACCAAAGGCACAACAAGGCACCACAGAACAAGTATAGGGCCTGAAGCAATCCTGTGGTTATGAGGCCAGATCACAAAAATAAGAGCTGAAAAATGGAGTTCAGTGGCCCAGCAATTAACAAACCTGCAGAGTTATAAAGGCCAACTGTTTTCCAAAAGTATATTGAGGTAAGGCTATGAAGAGGCCTTGAAAGCAAGACATAATTGCAGAAAACTGATTTCGAGAGGTAGATGGCATTTGCATTTAAAGCATATGAAAAGAGGAAGAACTTCGACAATGATGCACTTGGTCAAAAAGGGCTTGTGCATTTTTTCCTGAATATATTCAGGGAAAAAGGAATACGCACTTTTTGGTCAAACGAGCAAGGGTGCAATGGAAATCAGCACTACAATGAAGTCTCACTTCCCCCCAGTCAAAAGGGCCATCAGAAAAGAGTGTAAAATCCAGAAAGGCAGGACAGGCCATGGAGAACAGGGAGCTTTGTTACGCTGATGGGCGGGGTGAAAATTGACAACAGCCACTCCGGAAAAGTGTATGGTGTTTCCTGAAACTTCGAAAAAACAAAGCTACAGAGCCTACGGCAATTCCACTTATGGTCCTATAGCTGAGGGAAACTAAAATCGAAAAGACACAGCCACCCCAAAGTTTGGGACGGTTCTGTTTACAAGAACCTCATCTACGGTACAAGTTTAATATCCCAGAAAGCGAAACATGGATAAAGAAGTTGTGGTAGGTACGTACAATGGAATATCACTCAGCAATGAAATCTATGTCATCAGACCCGTAGCGGCATAATGAGTGGATTCAGGTACGATGATTCTAAGTGAAATAAGTCACACAGAAAAAGAAACATCATAAGATATCACTAATACACGGAATGTAAACTTGGCTACACATGAACTGAATTACTAAACAGAACAGGGTCTCAAATTTAGAAAACCAACTTATGCTTACTTAACGGGAAAGGTGAGTTGGGGTGCTGCATAAATCCAGAGATTGAAAAGCACAGATACCGTTCCATAAGCCAAATATGTAATAGACAAGACCTACTCCTTGCTCAACGAAATGGACTCAACACCCCATATTCAACACCTGGGCATATACCTGACTAGTAAGAATCTTAAAACCTATGGATTTATATGTATCCATAACAGAATCAAGCGTGTGTACAGTGGCATAAACGCAGCAGTGAAAATCAGCTAAATCCCATTATCAAAATAAATTTCAAAAACAAAACACAATGACAGTGAAATAGAGAGCAATTCCTAAATAATTCATTCAGGGCTTTTGATGCAACCTGGATTTACCACATCTACAACCAGAGCTGGGTGAGACATAAGGCTGGACACTTGGGGCTGATAGGATTGGTGAGGTTCGGTGAGCAAATGCAGACCCTTTGAATTCATACTGCATGTTACCCATTCCATGGGTCTCCACTCTCCAGGTTTAAGGGATTCTTCCTTCAGCTAAAACAATGCATGGGGAACCCAGAGTATGGTCCACCGTGTGATCGGGAAACGTTTTTAAATGCCTCTCAGTTTTCCTCCCCTGGTACTCGGGTTCACCATACCAGACGCTTTACAAACACTCTCCGCATATGGAGAGTCAGTGCCTTTAACCTGCTTTTTGGCAGAGTTTGCAATTTCAGCGTAAGATGAACAGGAATAGGGAGAACCAATGAGAGACTACCTGTAGGCGTCTGCACGGACAAATTTAATTCTCATTTCCTACCAGGAAGAGGAATTAACCGAAGGCTCAACGTGGCGTGCCGGAACCAGACTAGGGCCTGAAGCAATGCTGCGGTTTTGCAGACAGCTCACAAGAAAGCGAGTTGAACAACGGAGCTCAGGGGCACTGTTATTCACAAACCTGCAGAGTTATAAATGCCAGCTATCGTCTAAAAATATATAGAAGTAAGGCTGCGAAGAGGACTTGAAAGCCGGGCAGAATTGCAGGAAACCAATATCAGGAGGTAGAGTGGAATTACATTTAAAGCATAGGAAAAGAGGCAGAACGTCGACAAGGATGCACTTGGCCAAAAAGGGCGTATGCGTTTTTTCCTGAACATATTCAGGAAAAAACGCATACGCCCTTTTTGGCCAACCAAGCAAGCATGTAATGGAAATCCCCACTACAATGAAGTCACACTTCCCACAGGTCAAAAGGCCCATCTGAGAAAAGTGTTAAATCCAGAGATGCAGGACAGGCCATGGAGAACAGGGAGCCTTGTTATGCTGATTGGCGGGATGTAAATTGCCAACAGCCACTCTGGAGAAGTGTATGGTGTTTTCTGAAACATCTGAAAAACAAAGCTACAGAGCCTAGGGCACTTCCACTTACAGTCCTATAGATTAGGGAAATTAAAATCAAAAAGACACAGCCACCCCAAATTTTGGGATGGCTCTGCTTACAAGAACCTTGTCTATGGTACAAGTTAAATATCCCAGAAAGAGAAACATGGATAAAGAAGTTGTGGTACTTACATACAATGAAATATCACTCAGCAATGAAATCTATGTCACCAGGCCCGTAGCAGCATAATGAGTGATTCAGGTACGAAGATTCTAGGTGAAATAAGTCACACAGAAAACTAAACATCATAGGATATCACTAATACATGGAACATAAACTTGGCTACACATGAACTAAATTACAAAAGAGAAAAGGGTCTCAAATTTAGAAAACCAATTTATGCTTGCTTAAGGGGAAAGGTGAGTTGTGGTGCTGCATAAAATCAGAGATTGAAATTAGCACAGATACCATTCCATAAGCGAAATATATAATGGACAAGACCTACTCCTTGCTCAACGAAATGGACTCAACCCCACCTATTCAATGCCTAGGAATATACCTGACTAGTAAGAATCTTAAAACCTATGGATTTATATGTATCCATAACAGAATCAAGCGTGTGTACAGTGGCATAAACGCAGCAGTGAAAATCAGCTAAATCCCATTATCAAAATAAATTTCAAAAACAAAACACAATGACAGTGAAATAGAGAGCAATTCTTAAATAATTCATTTAGGGCTTGTGAGGAAACGTGGATTTACCACATCTACACCCACAGCTGCGTGAGACATAAGGCTGAACACTTGGGACTGATAGAATTGGTGAGGTTTGGTGAGCAAATGCAGACCCTTTGAAGTCATACTGCATGGTACCCATTCCATGGGTCCCAACTCTCCAGGTTTAAGGGATTCTTCCTTCAGATAAAACATGCATGAGGAACCAAGAGTATAGAAACATTTTTAAATGCATCTCAGTTTTCGTCCCCTGGTACTCGGGTTCGCCATTCCAGACACTTTACTCACACTCTCCCAACTTGGAGAGTCAGTGCCTTTAACGTCCTCTTTGGCACAGTTTGCTATGTCTGAGGAAGATTAACAGGAATACGAAGAACCAATGAGAGACTAGCTGTAGGTGTCTGGATGGGCACATTTAACTCTCATTTCCCACCAGGAAGAGGAATTAACCAAAGGCTCAGCGTGCCGTGCCAGAAAGAGATTAGGGTCTGAAGCAATCCTGCGGTTTTGCGGCCAGCTCACAAGAAAGCAAGTTGAAGAAAGGAGCTCAGGGGCACTGTAATTCACAAACCTGCAGAGTTATACATGACAGCTATCGTCCAAAAATATATTGAAGTAAGGCTGCGAAGAGGACTTCAAAGTGGGGCAGAATTGCAGGAAACCGATTTCAGGAGGTAGACTGGAATTACATTTAAAGCATAGGAAAAGAGGCAGAATGTCGACAATGATGCACTTGGCCAAAAAGGGCGTATGCGTTTTTTCCTGAACATATTCAGGAAAAAACGCATACGCCCTTTTTGGCCAACCAAGCAAGTGTTCAATGGAAATCCGCACTACAATGAAGTCCCACTTCCCCCCGGACAAAAGGGCCAGCTGAGAAAAGTGTAAAATCCAGAGATGCAGGACAGGCCATGGAGAACAGGGAGCCTTGTTATACTGATGGGCGAGATGTAAATTGCCAACAGCCACTCTAGAGAAGTGTATGGTGTTTCCTGAAACATCTGAAATAACAAAGCTACAGAGCCTAGGACACTTCCACTTATGGTCCTATAGCTTAGGGAAATTAAAAGCAAAAAGACACAGCCACCCCAAATTTTGGGATGGCTCTGCTTACGAGAACCTCGTCTACGGTACAAGTTAAATATCCCAGAAAGTTAAACGTGGATAAAGAAGCTGTGGTACTTACATACAATGGAATATCACTCAGCAATGAAATCTATGTCATCAGGCCCGTAGCAGCATAATGAGTGGATTCAGGTACAAAGATTCTGGGTGAAATAAGTCACACAGAAAAGTAAACATCATAAGATATCACTAATACACGGAATGTAAATTTGCCTACACATGAACTGAATTACAAAACAGAATAGTGTCTCAAATTTAGAAAACCAACTTATTCTTGCTTAAGGTGGAAGGTGACTTGGGGTGCTGCATAAAACCAGAGATTGAAATTAGCCCAGATACCGTTCCGTAAGTAAAATATGTAATAGACAAGACCTACTCCTTGCTCAATGAAATGGACTCAACAGCACATATTCAACGCCTAGGAAGATAACTGACTAGTAAGAATCTTCAAACCTGTGGATTTATATGTCTCCATAAGGGAATCAAGCGTGTGTACAGTGGCATAAATGCAGCAGTGAAAATCGGCTAAATCCCATTATAAAAATAAATTTCAAAACAGAATGACAGTGAAATAGAGAGCAATTCTTAAATAATTCAATCAGAGTTTGTGATGAAACCTGGATTTACCACATCTACACCCACAGCTGGTTGAAACATAATGCTGGACACTTGGCGCTCATAGGATTGTTGATGTTCGGTGAGCAAATGCAGACCATTTGAAGGCACACTGCATGGTACCCATTCCATGGGTCCCAACTCTCCAGGTTTAAGGGATTCTTCCTTCAGGTTAAACAAGCATGGGGAACCCAGAGTATGGTCCATGGTGTGATCGGGAAACGTTTTTCAATGCATCTCAGTTTTCGTCCCATGGTACTCGGGTTTGCCATTCCACACGCTTTACTAACACTCTCCCCACTTTGATAGCCAAGGGCTTTAACCTCCTGTTTGGCACAGTTTGCAATTTCCTTGGAAGATGATCAGGAATAGGGAGAACCAATGAGAGACTAGCTGTAGGTGTCCGGACGGGAACATTTAACTCTAATTTCCCAACAGGAAGAGGAATTAACCAAAGGCTCAGCGTGACTTGCCAGAACCAGATTAGGGCCTGAAGGAATCCTGCAGTTTTGCGGCCAGCTCACAAGAAAGCGAGTTGAACAAAGGAGCTCACGGGCATTGTAATTCACAAATATGCAGAGTTATAAATGACAGCTGTCGTCCACAAATATGTTGAAGTAAGGCTGTGAAGAGGACTTGAAAGCGGGGCAGAATTGCAGGAAACCAATTTCAGGAGGTACACAGGATTTACATTTAAAGCATAGGAAAAGAGGCAGAACGTCGACAATGATGCACTTGGCCAAAAAAGGGGTATGCATTTTTTCCAGGGACTTCATCACCGAGGAGAGGAGGCTCCCAGCAGGCTCCAACTGCCATGAGAGGGCCCACATCGCCAAGGCGATGGGTGCCAACAAGGCAGGAATGACGTCACAGCAGAGTGCCCACCTCACAGAAGTGTGAGAAATACAGCCAGGATCAGACTCTCACCAGAGGGCCCACATCCCCATGGGGATGAGAACCTGGCAGGAGTGTCCTCGCACCACTGGGAGCACATCAGAAAACGTGGGGATCACAGCAGTTAGAGCCTGATGCCAGAGGGCCCTCATCACCGAGGGCAGGAGGCTCCCAGCAGGCTCCAACTGCCACGAGAGGGCCCACGTCGCCAAGGCGACGTGAGCCAGCAAGGCAGGAGTGACCTCACAGCAGAGGGCCCACTTCACACAAGGGTGAGGAACTCAGCCAGGATCGGTCTCTCACCAGAGGGCCCACATCACCAAGGGGATGGGAACCAGGCAGGAGTGTCCTCACACCAGTGGGGTCACACCATCGAAAGGTGATGAACCCAGCACATGTGGCCTCAAACCAGAGGACCCACATCACCAAGGGGCTGGGAGTGAGGCAGGCAGGAGGAGCCTCACAACAGAGGGCCCAAAGAATAAAAAAGGTGAGGAATCCAGCAGTTGGAACCTCCCAGCAGGCGGCCCAGAGCACAGAGGCTATGGGATCCAAGCCAGAGTGAACTAACACCAGAGAGCCCACATCATGAAACTGTGAGCAACCCAGCCATTGGGACCTCAGAGCAGAAGGCCCACCTGCCCATGGGGATGGGAACCTGGCAGGAGTGTCCTCGCACCACTAAGCACATATCAGAAAATGTGGGTAGCCCAGCAGTTAGGGCCTGATGCCAGAGGTCCATCATCACCGAGGGGTAGAGGCTCCTAGCAGGCTCCAACTGCCACCAGAGGGCCGACGTCCCCAAGGCAAGGTGTGCCAGCCAGGCAGGAATGACCTCACAACAGAGAGCTCACCTCACAGAAGTGTGAGGAATACAGCCAGGATCAGACTCTCACCAGAGAGCCCACATCACCAAGGGGATGGGAACCAGGCAGGAGTGTCCTCACACCATTGGGGCCACATCACTGAAAGGTGAGGAAACCAGCACATGTGGCCTCAAGCCAGAGGACCCACATTAACAAGGGGCTGGGACTGAGGTAGGTTGCTGGACGGGCACATTTAACTCTAATTTCCCACCAGGAAGAGGAATTAACCAAAGCCTCAGCGTGCCATGCCAGAACCAGATTAGGGCCTGAAGCAATCCTGCGGTTTTGCAGCCAGCTCACAAGAAAGGGAGTTGAAGAAAGGAGCTCAGGGGCACTGTAATTCACAAACCTGCAGAGTTATAAATGACAGCTATCGTTCAAAAATAGATTGAAGTAAGACTGCAAAGAGGACTTGAAAGCGGGGCAGAATTGCAGGAAACCGATTTCAGGAGGTAGACTGGAATTGCATTTAAAGCATAGGAAAATAGGCAGAACGTTGAAAATGATGCACTTGGTCAAAAAGTGCGTATGCGTTTTTTCCTGAATATATTCAGGAAAAAACGCATACGCACTTTTTGGCCAACCAAGCAAGCGTGCAATGGAAATCCGCACTACAATGAAGTCTCACTTTCCCCGGCTCAAAAGGGCCATCTGAAAAAAGTGTAAATTCCAGAAAGGCAGGACAGGCCTTGGAGAACAGGGAGCCTTTTTATGCTGATGGGCGGGATGTAAATTGCCAACAGCCACTCTGGAGAAGTGTATGGTGTTTCCTGAAACACGTAGGAAACAAAGCAACACATCCTATGGCACTTCCACTTATGGTCCTATAGCTTAGGGAAATTAAAAGCAAAAAGACACAGCCACCCCAAAGTTTGGGACGGCTCTGTTTATAAGAACCTCATCTACGGTACAAGTTAAATATCCGAGAAAGCGAAAAATGGATAAAGAAGGTGTGGTACTAACGTACAAAGGAATATCATTCAGCAACGAAATATATGTCATCAGGCCCATAGAAGCATAATGAGTGTATTCAGATACGATGATTCTAATGAAATAAGTCACACAGAAAAAGATATATCATAAGTTATCACTAATACACGGAATGTAAACTTGGCTACACATGAACTTAATTACAAAACAGATCAGGGTCTCAAATTTAGAAAACCAACTTATACTCGCTTAAGGGGAAAGGTGAGTTGGGGTGCTGCATAAAACCAGAGATTGAAATTAGCACAGATAGCGTTCCATAAGCCATATATGTTATAGACAAGACCTACTCCTTACTCAACAAAATGGACTCAACACCCCATATTCAACGCCTTGGAATATACATGACTAGTAAGAATCTTAAAACCTATGGATTTATATGTCTCTGTAAGAGAAACAAGGGTGTGTACAGCGACATAAACGTAGCAGCGAATATCAGCTGAATCCCATTGTAAAAATAAATTTCATAAACAAAACACAATGACAGTGAAATAGAAATTCTTAAATAATTCATTCAGGGCTTGTGATGAAACCTGGATTTACCACATCTACACCCACAGTTGGGTGAGACATAAGGCTGGACACTTGGGGCTGATAGGATTGGTGAGGATCAGTGAGCAAATGCAGACCCTTTGAAGTCATACTGCATGGTACCCATTCCATGGGTCCCAACTCTCCAGGTTTAAGGGATTCTTCCTTCAGCTAAAACATGCATGGAGAACCCATAGTATGGTCCACCGTGTGATTGGGAAACGTTTTTAAATGCATCTCAGTTTTCGTCCCCTGGTTCTCAGGTCACCATTCCAGATGCTTTACTAACACTCTCCCCACTTGGAGAGTCAGTGCCTTTAACCTCCTGTTTGGCACAGTTTGCAATTTCTGCAGAAGATGAACAGGAATAGGGAGAACCAATGAGAGACTAGCTGTAGGTGTCTGGACGGGCAAATTTAACTCTAATTTCCCACCAGGAAGAGGAATTAACCAAAGGCTCAGCATGCCATGCCGGAACCAGAATAGGGCCTGAAGCAATCCTGTTGATTTGTGGCCAGCTCACAAAAAGCAAGTTGAAAAAAGGAGCTCAGGGGTACTGCAATTCATAAAACCTGCAGTTATAAAGGACAACTATTGTCCTAAAATATATTGAGGTAAGGCTGTGAAGAGGACTTGAAAGCAAGGCACAATTGCAGAAACAGATTTCAGGAGGTAGATTGGAATTGCATTTAAAGCATATGAAAAGCGGCTGATCCTCGGCAATGATGCACTTGGCTAAAAAGGTCGTATGCATTTTTTCCTGAATATATTCACTAAAAAACGCATACGCACTTTTTGGCCAACCAAGCAAGTGTGCAATGGAAATCCGCACTACAATGAAGTCTCACTTCCCACTGGTGAAAAGGGCCCTCCGATAAAACTGTAAAAACCAGAAAGGCAGGACAGGCCATGGAGAACAGGGATCCATGTCATGCTGATGGGCGGGATGTAAATTGCCAACAGCCACTCTGGAGAAGTGTATGGTGTTTCCTGAAACATCTAAAAAACAAAGCTACAGAGCCTAGGGCACTTCCTCTCATGGCCCTAGAGCTTTGGAAAACTAAAACTCAACAAGCCACAGCCAGCCCAAAGTTTAGGGCTGCTGTGTTTACAAAGACCTCGACTACTGTACAACTTAAATATCCCCGAAAGAGAAAAACTGATAAAGAAATGGTGGTACTTATGCACAATGAAATATAACTCTGCCATGAAATCAAGGTCATCATGTCCATAGCAGAATAATCAGTGGATTTTCGTATGATGATTCTATGTGAAAGAAGTCCCACAGAAAAAGGAACTTGTCATAATATATCACTTATGGAGGGAATGTAAACATGGCTACACATGATCTGAATTACAAGACAGAACAGAGTCTCACATTTAGAAAACAACTTATGCCTTCTTAAGGGGACAGGTGAGTTGGAGTGATGTATAAAGCCAGAGTTTGAAATTAGCTCAGATACGGTTCCATAAGCCAAATATGTAATAGACAAGACCTACTCCTTGCTCAACGAACTGGATTCAACACCCCCTATTCACCGCAGAAGAATATATCTGACTAGTAAGAACTTAAAACCTATGTATTTATATGTCTTCATAAGAGAATCAAGGGTGTGTAGAGTAGCATAAACAGAGCAGTGAAAATCAGCTAAACCTCATTATAAAAATAAATTTCAAAAACAAAACACAGGGGCTTCCCTGGTGGCGCAGTGGTTGAGAGTCCGCCTGCCAATGTGGGGGACGCGGGTTCATGCCCCAGTCCGGGAAGATCCCACGTGCCACGGAGCGGCTGGGCCCATGAGCCATGGCTGCTGGACCTGCGTGTCCGGAGCATGTGTCCCGCAACGGGAGCGGCTGCAGCAGTGAGAGGCCCGCGTACCGCAAAAAAAAAAAAAAAAAAACCAAAAAAACACAAAAAGACTGCAAAAGAGAGAAATTCTTACAAAATTCGTTCAGGGGTTGTGATGCAACCTGGATTGACCACATCTACACCCACTGCCAGGTGAGATATAAGGCTGTACACTTGGGACTGAGAGGATTGGTGCAACTGGGTGAGCAAATGCAGATCGTTTAAAGTAATACTGTGTGCTACCCATTCCATGGGTCTCAACTCTCCAGGTTTAAGGGAATCTTCCTACAGCTAAAACATACATGGGAAAGTCAGAGGATGGTCCACCGTGTGATCGGGAAAGGTTTCTAAAATGCACGTCAGTTTTCCTCTCCTGGTGTTCGTGTTCACCATTCCAACCTCTTTACTAACAACCTCGTCACTTGGAGAGTCAGCGCCTTTAATTTCCTATTTCTCACAGTGTGCAAGTTGTGCGGAGAATGAAAGGAAACAGGGGGGCGAATGAGAGATTTGGTGTAGGTGTTTGGTCGGGCACATTTCACTCTAATTTCCCATTAGGAAGAAGAATTAACCAAAGGCTTAGCCTGCCACCCCAGAACTAGAATATGGCCTGAAGCAATTCTGCAGTTTTGTGGCCAGCTCACAGAAAAGGGAGTTGAAAAATGGGACTCAGGGGCACTGCAGTTCACAAACCTGCAGAGTCATAAACGACAACTATCAGTTAAAAATATATTGAGATAAGGCAAAGAAGAGAATTTGAAAGCAAGGCAGAATTGCAGGAAACTGATTTCGAGAGGTCGATTGGAGTCGCATTTAAATCACATGAAAAGCAGCAGAACTTCGACAATGATGCAGTTGGCCAAAAAGTGCGTATGCGTTTTTTCCTGAATATATTCAGGATAAAACACATACGCACTTTTTGGCCAACCAAGCAAGCGGGAAATTCAAATCTGCACTACAAAGAAGTCTCATCCTAACACGTACCCTAACCCTATCCCGCTACCATACCCTAACCTGTACCTGAGACCATACCCGTTCCCTAACCCTAAACCTAACCCTTACCCTAAGCTGTACACGAACACTAACCCATACGCTAACGTGTACCATAACAGTAACACATAGCCATACACTAAACTTTATCCTAACCCTACCCTGTATCCTAACCCTTTCCCTAAACTGTACCATAAACCATACCCTAATCCTAACCCATCCCCTAACACTAACCCATAACCTAACCCATACCCTAATCCTAACCAATACACTAACACATACCCTTTCCCTAACCCATTGTCATACCCTAACTTGTAACCTAATCCATACCCATTCCCTAACCCTAACCCTTACACTATCCCATACCATAATCCTAACCTGTACCCTAACACTAAACCATACCCTAACACTAAACCGTACCCTAACACTTACCCTAATCCTAACCCGTGGTCATACCCTAAACTGTACCCCAAACTATACCCGTTCCCTAAACCTAACCCTAAACCTTACCCTAAACCATACCCTAATCCTAACCCGTACACTAACACTAAACTGTGCTTGAACACATACCCTAACACTAACCCATTGTTGTTCCCTATCCTGTACCCTAAACTGTACCCGTTACTTAACACTAAACCTAACCCTAACCCTTACCCTAACCCGTACCTAACACTAACACAAACGCTAAAACTAACCATAACCCTGAACGTAAACCGTACCCTAATCCTAACCCATACCCTAACACTAACCCATACCCTAACCCGTAACCTAACACTAAACCATAGCCATACCCTAAACTGTACCCTAATGCTAACTCATACCATAACCCTAACCCTAAACCATACTCTAAGCCGTACAATAATCCTAACCCATATCCTAACCCTAAACCTTACCCTAAACCCTAATCCTTACCCCTGGCTTAATTTTGTTTTTTTGTATTTAAAAAAATATTTTCTTGGGTTAAAACAAACTAGCAGAACAACAAAATAGGGGGCTTCCCTGGTGGTGCAGTGGTTGAGAATCTGCTGCTAATGCAGGGGACACAGGTTCGAGCCCTGGTCTGGGAGGATCCCACATGCTGTGGAGCAACTAGACCCATAAGCCACAACCAGTGAGCCCTTGCATCTGGAGCCTGTGCTCTGCAACAAGAGAGGCCATGACAGTGAGAGGCCCACGCACTGAGATGAAAAGTGGCCCCCCACTTACCACAACTAGAGAAAGCCCTCACATGGAAACTCAGACCCAACACAACAAAAATAAATAAATAAATAATAAACTCCTACCCCCCCCCAAAAAAAGAACAACAAAATAAAACAGAAAGTAACCTTAGTGTCCCTCAAAACGCTAAGTCTGAAATAGTTGGTACTTCTGTTCTATGAACTGTTATGTAGCCTATAAAATGTGTGAGAGCTAAAACTATTTATCTACAGTGAGAAGCATGATATTCCAGATGTATAGAACACCTGAATAAAATGAGAAATCTACACATTATGCTGGTCGTTTCAGTAAATGGGAAACAATGGCAAGTGGTAAAATATTATCTTTTCATTTAATTTTTTAAATTTCACTTGTTACAAAGAACTTCAATTATAATTGTAATTTTAAAAAGTAACAATGGAAAGTTAAAAGAAAAATTATATATTGTGTGTTCAGTTACATTTCATAGAATTATGAAATGCTCCACCCTCTGGCCATTACCTGCAAAAGCAGCTTTAAAACCTATGCTAATTGTCACTTCATATGAACAAATCCTGCAGGGCTGTAAAGGAAACCTGCCCTCATCATGTCTTGAGGGAGGTAAAGGCCAAAGTATTTCAAAATGTGGCACATATTTCAAGAAAACCATTTGAAGAACTAAGCTGTAATAACCGTTTGAAAAATAAAAGGACATGCCTGAAAGCTCAATTTCAAAGGATTATGAGACACATGCAAATCCAACCACACAGAGGTAGCAGCTCACACCATTCAGAATAACCATCAGGAAAGAAACTACAAACGATCAATGCTGAAGAGGTTGTGGAGAAATGCATACCCTTAATTTGAAGTGGGACGTAACCTGGTAAGAGCCACTAATGGGAACAGAGTGGAGGTGCCTTTAAAAGGTAAACATTGAGCTACTATATGATCCAGCAGACCCACTCCTGGGTCTATAAAATAAGAAGACATAATTCGAAAGACACAGGCAGGCAAATATATACTGCAGCAGTATTACAATAGCCAAGACATGGAAGCAACCAAAAGTCCATCAACAGATGAGTGGACAAAGAAGAACTGGTACATGTAGAGATGGAATATTAGCTCGGGAAAAAATGAAACAATGCCATTTGCAGCACCATAGATGAGTCTAGAGGTAATCATGCAACTTGTAGTAAGTGAGAAAGTGAAAGACACCTAACGTATATCACCTATAGGTGTTACCTAAAAATTGATACCAATGAAGATATTTCCACAGAGAAAGGCAATCACAGATTCATTGAACCAACTTATGTTTCACCAAATCGAAAGGTGTGAGGATTGGATACATTACGATATTGGGGTTAACAGAGATATACAAACACATGTGAAATATATAATCACCAAAGACCTATGGAATACCAAGAGACGACTACTCAACATTGTGTCATAACCTACCTGGGTAAAGGTTCCAAAGAAGAATAGATATATGTATATGTGTGAAAGAACCACATCTTGCAAACCTAGAACAAAAAAAGACATTGTAATCAAATTTGCTGTGATAAAAATAAAAATTAAATTAAAAATATGAACAAGAAATAATGAGACATAAACTTAAAGGAATTTTTCCTGGCACATTCCATTCTAATTTTCAACCTAGAACAGGACTTCCATTAAGGCTCTGTTGCCCTGGTAACCAGATTTGGTAAAGGAGAAATGCTGCCGCCTTGTGGCTGTTTCACACAACAGCAGAGTTAAACCAAGAGGTAATGGTCACTTAATATTCAAAGTATGTGCAGCACTGTACAGGACACCGGGCCTCAAAAAATTCCGGGGGTCGTAAATCGACCAGAAAATTCAAAAGACGTCAACATTTCAAAAAAACAATGTCAAGAGGCATATTTTGCACACATTTTGTCTTTTCTTTTTCTTTTTGTTTAAAAAAAATGCATGGAATAATGCTCAATATCAGGAACTAATAAAGCCATGCAAATGCAATCTACAAAAACGTTCACCTTACCACTGTCGGAATGATAATCAGCAAAACAGTCTACAAAACATGAATGTTGAAACGGTTTTAGAGAACTCTGTACCCTCTAGCTGATGCTGGGATGTAAACTGGTAACAGCCAGTAGTGAGAAGAAAATGGCAGCGCGTTTAAAGTTAAAAATTGAGCCCATCACTCTGTAATAACTTACACGGGAAAGGAACCAAAGATGAATAGATAGATACATAGATATAATGAACCAGATTCTGTACACCTAGAACAAACACAACATTTTAATCAAATTTGCTCTGATAATAAATAAAAATTAAATTTAATAAACAAACAAGAGGTAAGGAGATATAAGTTCTTGGGGGTGTGCCCTGGCACATTCCACTCTAATTTGCAGCCTACTAACATGATTTCCATGAAGGCTCTGTTGCCCAAAACCCAGAGTTGGAAATGTAGGAATGCTGCCACCTTGTGGCCGTTTCCCGCAAGAGCGTCTTTAAACCCTCAGCTAATGGTCATTTAACATTCACAAGGACTCAGGACTGTAAAGGACACCTGCCCTCAAAAAATGTACTGAGGTGAGGGATGGCCAAAAAAATGCAAAAAAGACAAAATTTTCAAGAAGGTAGTATGAAGCGGTAAGTTTGACTTACTCTCTTGTTAAAAAAAGGAAAATGGATAGAAGCTCAACCTCAGGAATTACTAGACTCATGCAAATATAATCTACAAAAAGGTTTCAACTCACACCAGTTAACTGACCATCAGCAAAAAGTCTACAAAGAATAAATGCTGATGTGGTTTGAGAGAACTGTGTACCCTCTAGCTGCTGGGGGGATACAAACTGGTAACAGTCAGTAGTGAGAACATAATGGAGGTGCGTTTAAAGGTAAAAATTAAGCTACCATGTGATCTGGTAGGTCCTTTGATGCGCCTATCACATGAGCAGACCCGAATGTAAAAGACACAGGCTGTCAAAACTACACTGCAGGAACATTTAACATAGCCAAGACTTGGAAGAAACCAAAATGTCCATGAACAGAAAAATGCACAAAGAGGAAGTGGTCCATGTACACAATGGAATATTAGCCATGGAAAACAATGAAACAGTGCTGTTTGCACCACCATATAAAGACCTAGAGATAATCACCCAACTTGAAGTAAGAAAGAAACTGAAAGACAGATATCCTATGACATCACTTCTAGGTGTTACCTAAAAATTGATACCTATGAACTTATTTCCAAGAGAAGGAAATGCATGGACTAAGAAAATAAAATTACATTTAACCAATTGGAAAGGTGTAAGGAATGAATGAATTACGATATGGGGGTTAACAGACATGTACTAAGACATATGAAATATATAATCACTAAATACGTATGGAATACCAAGAGAGGTCTACTCAACACTCTGTAATAACCTACACGGGAAAGGATCCAAAGATGAATAGACAGATACGTTGATGTGATGAACCAGATTCTGTACACCTAGGAGAAACAACATTTTTATCAAATTTGCTCTGATACCTAATAAAAATTAAATTAAAAAAACAAACAACAAGTAAGGAGATATAAGCTCTTGGGGGTTTGCGCTGGCACATTCCACTCTAATTTGCAGCCTATTAACACGATTTCCAGGAAGGCTCTGTTGTCCAAAAACCCAGATTTGGAAATGTAGAAATGCTGCCGCCTTGTGGCCTTTTCCCGCAAGAGCGGCTTTAAACCCACAGCTAACGCTCACTTAACATTCACAAAGACTCAGGGCTGTAAAGGACACCTGTCCTCAAAAAATGTCCTGAGGTAGGAAATGGCCAAAAAAATTCAAAACAGGCAAATTTTTCAAGAAGATAGTATGAAGACGTAAGTTTTACTCACTGCCTTTTAAAAAAGAGGAAAATGGATAAAAGCTCAACCTCAGGAATTATTACACTCATGCAAATGTAATCTGCAAAAAGGTTTCAACTCACACAGGTCGACTGACCATCAACAAAAAGTCTACAAATAATAAATGCTGAAGTGTTTTTTGAGAACTGTGTACCCTCTAGCTGCTGGTGAGATGTAAAGTGATAACAGCCAATAATGAGAACAGAAAGGAGCTGCGTTTAAACGTAAAAGTTGAGCTACCATTCAATGCAGCAGGCCCACCACTGGGCCTCTCACCTGAGAAGACCAGAATCCGGAAGACAGAGGCTGCAAAAGCTGCACTGCAGCCTTATTCACAATAGCCAAGACATGGAAGCAACCTAAATGTCCATCAACAGATGAAAGGATAAAGAAGTGGTCCATGTACACAATGGAACATTAGCCATGGAAAACAATGAAACACTGCTCTTTGAGGTACCATAGATGAGCCCAGAGATAATCACAGAACATGAGGTATGTTGGAAAACAAAAGACATATATCCTATGATATCACTTATAGGTGTTACCTAACAACTGACAAAAATGGACATATTTCCACAGAGAAAGACACACACAGACTTAAAAAGCAAACTATGCTTATCTAAAAGGAAAGGTGGTGGCAATGGATAAATTAAGATTAGGTTTACCATACCTATAGAAATACAGATTAAGTACATATATCAAAAAGCCCGAGCACATAGCAAGGGAGGTGTACAGAACACTCTGTAATCCTTTACATGGGAAAAGGATCTGTACATGAATAGATATATATGATGTACGAATGAACCAGATTGTGTCCACCTAGGACAAACTGTATTCTAATCATTACCCCGATTAAAACAATTAAAACAAAGAACAAGAAGTAATGAGACATAAACTTCAGGGGCTTTTTCCTGGCAGATTCCATTCTAATTTACAGCCTAGTAACAGTACTTCCAGAAAGGCTGTGCTGCCCTAGTAAACAGATTTGGGAATGGAGAAATGCTGCCGCTTTGTGGCCGTTTCCCACAACACCAGCTTTGAACCCAGTGCTAATGGTCACTAAATATTCACAATCATTGCAGGCCTATAAATGACACCTGCTGTTCAAAAAAATACTGGGGTCGAAAATCGACCACAAAATTCAAAAGAGGGCAGCCTTCCAAAAAGACAATTTCAAGAGGTATATTGTACTCACACTTTTTTTTCTAAATAAAAGAGAAAGGTGTGGGAAAATGCTGAATATTAGGAATTATTAAAAACATGCAAATCCAAATTACTAAAACCTATCAGCTCACACCAGTCAGAATGGCCATGAGCAAACATTCTAAAAACAATAAATGTTGAATGGGTTGTGGGAAAATTCATACTCTCGGTGTTAATTGGGACGTGGCAAGATCCACTAATGAAAACACAATGCAGGTACTTTGAAAAGGTAAACACTGAGCTACCAGTCAATGAATCATACCCACTGTTGGGTCTATCACCTGAGAAAATGAGAATCAAAAGTCACAGGCTGGCAATACTGCAGTCCAGCAATATTTACCATAGGCAACACTTGGAAGCAACGAAAATGTCCATCAACAGAGGAATGCACAAAGAAGAAGTGGTCCATGTACAGAATGGAATATTACTCCACTAAAAAATATAAATTAAATTTCAAAAACAAACAAAATAAGAAGACATCAGCTTTGGTGGGTTTTTCCGGGCATATTCCACTCTAATTTATAACTGAGGAACACCACTTGCAGGAAGGTCTGTTTCCCTCGGTACCAGAGTGGGGAACGCAGAAATGCTGCCATCATCTGGCCGATACCTGCAACAGCAGCTTTGAAATCTGTGCTAAGGGGCACTTCATATGCACAAGTACTGCAGGGATGCAAATGAAACCTGCCCTTAAAATGTCTTGAGGCAGGTAAAGGCCAAAAATTTTCAAAATGTGGCACATACTTCAAGAAAACAATTTGAAGAAGTCAGCTGTAATAACAGTTTGAAAAATAAAAGGACATGCCTGAAAGCTCAATTTCAAGGGAGTATGAGACACATGCAAATCCAACCACAAAGAGGTATCAGCTCACATCACTCAGAATAACCATCAGCAGAATAACCATCAGCAAAAATATTACAAACGATCAAGAGGTTTTGGAGAAATGCATACCCTCAATTTAAAGTGGGATGTAACCTGGTAAGAGCCACTAATGGGAACAGAATGGAGGTGCCTTTAAAAGGTAAATCTTGAGCTACTATATGATCCACCAGGCCCACTTCTCGGGGTGGGCTTGGTGGATCAATCCTAAGAAGACAGAATTGGAAAGACACAGGCAGGCAAATCTGCACTGTAGAAGTATTACAATAGCCAAGACATGGAAGCAACCAAAACGTCCATCAAGAGGTGAGTGGACAAAGAAGAAGTGGTACATGTACAGATGGAATATTAGCCAAGGAAAAAAATGAAACAATGCCATTTGCAGGACCATAGAGGAATCTAGATGTAATCATGCAACTGGTAGTAAGTGAGAAAGTGAAAGACACATATCCTGTCATATCACTTATGGGTGTTACCTAAAAATTGATACCAATGAAGATATTTCCACAGAGAAAGACAATCACAGATTCATTGAACCAACTTATGTTTCACCAAATGGAAAGGTGTGAGGATTGGATACATTACGATATTGGGGTTAACAGAGATATACAAACACATGTGAAATATATAATATATTATATAATATATATAATATACCAAGAGAAGACTACTCAACATTGTGTCATAATTTACATGGGAAAAAGATCTGAAGAAGAATAGATATACATATATGTGTAAAAGAACCACATCTTGCACACCTAGAACAAACAAAACATTGTAATCTAATTTGCTGTGATAAAGAATAAAAATTAAATTAAAGAAATGAACAACAAGTAATGAGACATAATCTTAAGGGGCTTTTCCTGGAACATTGCGTTCTAATTTACAACCTACAACACAACTTCCATTATGGCTCTGTTGCCCTAGTAAACAGATTTGGTAAGGAGAAGTGCTGCCGCCTTCTGGTCGTTTCACACAACAGCGGTAATGGTCACTTAATATTCAAAATAATTGCAGGCCGGTAAATAACACCTGCCATCAAAAAATTCCGGGGGTCGTAAATCGACCAGAAAATTCAAAAGACGTCAACATTTCAAGAAGACAATTTCAAGAGGCATATTTTACGCACATTTTGTCTTTTCTTTTTCTTCTCTTTAAAATAAAAGGGAATTGAAAAATGCACATCAGCAATGAATAAAGCCATGCAAATCCAATTACAGAAATGTTCACCTCACAGCCGTCAGACTGTTCTTCAGCAAAAAGTCTACAAAGAATAAATGCTTAAGGGGTTTCAGAGAACTGTGTACCCTCTAGCTGCTGGGGGGATGTAAACTGGTAACAGCCAGTAGTGAGAACATAATGGAGGTGCGTTTAAGGGTAAAAACTGAGCTACCATGTGATCTGGTAGGTCCTTTGATGCGCCTATCACCTGAGCAGAGCAGAATGGAAGAGACACAGGCTGTCAAAACTACACTGCAGGAACATTTAACATAGCCAAGACTTGGAAGAAACCAAAAGGTCCATCAACAGAAAAATGCACAAAGAGGAAGTGGTCCATGTACACAATGGAATATTAGCCATGGAAAACAATGAAACAGTGCTGTTTGCACCACCATATAAAGACCTAGAGATAATCACCCAACTTGAAGTAAGAAAGAAACTGAAAGACAGATATCCTATGACATCACTTCTAGGTGTTACCTAAAACTTGATACTCATGAACTTATTTCCAAGAGAAGGAAAAGCATGGATTAAGAAAAAAATTATGTTTAACCAAATGGAAAAGTGTAAGGAATGTGTGAATTAGGATATGGGGGTTAAGAGACATGTACTAATACATATGAAATATATAATCACAAAATATCTATGGAATACCAAGAGAGGTCTATGCGACACTCTGTAATAACTTACATGGTAAAGAATCCAGAGATAACTGACAGATACATTGATATAATGAACCAGATTCTGTACACCTAGGAGAAACAAAATATTTTTATCAAGTTTGCTCTGATAACTAATAAAAATTAAATTTATAAAACAAAGAAGAATTAAGGAGATATAAGCTCTTGGGGATGTGCCCTGGCACATTCCACTCTAATTTGCAGCCTACTAACACGATTTCCAGGAAGGCTCTGCTGCTCAAAAACCCAGAATTGGAAATGTAGAAATTCTGCTGCCTTGTGGCCATTTTCCGCAAGACTGGCTTTAAGCCCACAGCTAATGGTCTCTTAACATTCACAAGGACTCAGGGCTGCAAAGGACACCTGCCCTAAACAACTGTGCTGAGTAGGATATGGACAATAAAATTCAAAACTGGCAAATTTTTCAAGACGATAGTATGAAGAGGTAAGTTTGAGTCACTCTCTTTTTTAAAAAAAGGAAAATGGGTGAAAGCTCAACCTCAGAAATTATTAGACTCATGCAAATCTAATCAACAAAAAGGTTTCAACTCACACCAGTCCACTGACCATCAGCAAAAGGTCTACAAACAATAAATTCTGAAGGGGTTTTAGAGAACTGTGTACCCTCTAGCTGCTGGTGAGATGTAAAATGGTAACAGCCAATAATGAGAACAGAAAGGAGCTACGATTAAAAGTAAAAACTGAGGTACCATCCAATCCAGCAGTCACACCACTGGGCCTCTCACCTGAGAAGACCAGAGTCGAGAAGACCTGGGCTGCAAAACTGCACTGCAGCCTTATTCACAATTCACAAAAGCTGCACTGCAGCCAAGACAGTGAAGCAACCAAAATGTCCATCAACAGATGTATGGATGAAGAAGAAGTGGTCCATGTTCACAATAGAATATTAGCCATGGAAAACAATGAAACACTGCTATTTGAGGCACCATAGATGAGCTTGGATATAATCACAGAATATGAGGTAAGTCAGAAAGCAAAAGACCTATATCCTATGATATCACTTATAGGCATTTTCTAATAACTAACACAAATGAACATATTTCCACAGAGAAAGACACTCACAGACTTAGAAATTAAGTATGCTTATCTAAAAGGAAAGATGGGCAGAATGGATAAATTAAGATTAGCGTTACCATACGTATACAAATACATATTATAAACATATATCAAAAAGACGGACCATATAGCAAGGGAGGTCTACGGAACACTGTAATATTTTACATGGGAAGAGGATCTGAACATGAATAGACATATATATTGTACAAATGAACTAGACTGTGTACATCTGGACAAATAATATCTAATCATTACCACAATTAAGTAAATTTTAAAAACCAAGAAGAAGTAATGAGACATAAACTTATGGGCATTCCTCCTGGCACATTCCATTCTAACTTACAACCTAGGACCACGACTTCCAGAAAGGCTCTCCTGCCCTAGTACCCAGATTTGGGAAAGGACAAATGCTGCCTCCTTGTGGCCGTTTCCCACAACAGCAGCTTTAAACCCAGTGCTAATGGTCACTAAATATTCACCAAACTTGCAGTTCTGTAATGACATCTGCCCTCCAAAAAAATCCTGAGGTCGAATATTGACCAAAAATTCAAAAGAGGGCAACCTTCGAAGAAGACAGCTTCAAGAGATATATTGTACGCACATTTATTTTTAACAGGGAAAAGGTGTGGAAAATGATGAATTTTAGGAATTTTTAAAGTCATGCAAACCCAAATTACGAAAACCTATCAGGTCACAGCAGTCAGATTGGCCATTAGCAAAAATGCTGCAAACTATAAATGCTGAAGGGACTGTGGAGAAGTTCGCACCCTCGGTTCTAAGGGACACACGGTAAGAGCCACTAATGAAAACACAATGGAGGTGCTTTGAAAAGGTAAACATTGAGCTACTAATCAATCAGTCACACCCACTGCTGGGCCTATCACCTGAGAAAATGAGAATCAAAAAGTCACAGTCTGGCAATCTTGCACTCCAGCAATATTTAATATAGCCAACACTTGGAAGCAACGAAAATGTCCATCAACAGAGGAATGCACCAAGAAGTGGTCCATATGCACAATGGAATATTACTCCAATAAAAACATAAATTAAATTTAAAAAACCAACAAAAGTAAGGAGACATCACCTTTTGGGGGTTTATCCGGGCATATTCCACTCTAATTTATAACCGAGGAAGACCACTGGCCGGAAGCTCTGTTTCCCTAGTACCAGCATGGGGAACAAAGAAAGGCTGCCACAATCTGGCCGTTACCTGCAAAAGCAGCTTTAAAGCCTGTGCTAATGGTCACTTCATATGAACAAGTACTGCAGGGCTGTAAATGAAACCTGCCCTCAAAATGTTTTGAGGGAGGTAATGGCCAATAAATTTCAAAATGTAACACATACTTTAAGAAAACACTTTGAAGAGCTAAGCTGTAATCACAGTTTGAAAAATAAAAAGGACATGCCTTAAAGCTCAATTTCAAAGGATTATGAGTCATATGCAAATTCAACCACAAAGAGGTATCAACTCACATCAGTCAGAATATCCATCAGCAAGAAAACTGCAAACAATAAATGCTGAAGCCATAAAAAGAAACGAAACTGAGCTATTTGTAATGAGGTGGATAGACATAGTCTGTCATACAGAGTGAAGTCAAAAAGAGAGAGACAAATACCGTATGCTAATACATATACATGGAATTTAAGAAAAAAAATGTCATGAAGAACCTAGGGGTAAAACAGGAATAAATAAAGACACAGACCTACTAGAGAATGGACTTGAGGATATGAGGAGGGGGAAGGATAAGTTGTGACAAAGGGAAAGAGAGGCATGGACATATATACACTACCAAACGTAAGGTAGATAGCTATTGGGAAGCAGCAGCATAGCACAGGGAGATCAGCTCGGTGCTTTGTGACTGCCTGGAGGGGTGGGATAGGGAGGGTGGGAGGGAGGGAGATGCAAGAAGTAAGTGATATGGGAATATATGTATATGTATAATTGATTCGTTTTGTTGTGTTGTAAAGCACAAGCTAGCACACCATTGTAAAGCAATTATACTCCAATAAAGATGTTAAAAATAAATAAATAAATAAATAAATAAATGCTGAAGGTGTTGTGGAGAAATGCATACCCTCAACTTTAAGTGGGATGTAACCTGAAAAGAGCCACTAATGAGCACAGAATCGTGGTGCATTTCAATGGTAAACCCTGAGATACCATATGATACAGGAGGCCCACTCCTGGGCCTATAATATAAGAAGACAGAATTGGAAAGACACAGACAGGCAAATGTGCACTGCAGCAATATTACAGTAGCCAAGACATGGAGGCAACCAAAAAGTCCATCAAGAGGTGAGTGGACAAAGAAGAACTGGTACATGTACAGATGGAATATTAGCTAGGGAAAAAAATGAAACAATGCCATTTGCAGCACCGTAGATGATTCTAGAGGTAATCAGGCAAATTGTAGTAAGTCAGACAGCAAAAGACGCATATCCTATAATATCACTTATAGGTGTTAGCTAAAAATTGATACCAATGAAGATATTTCCATAGAGAAAGGCAATCACAGATTCATTAAACAAAGTTATGGTTCACCAAATGGAAAGGTGTGAGGACTGGATACATTAGGATATTGGGGTTAACATAGATATAGAAACACGTGTGAAATATATAATCACCAAAGACCTATGGAATACCAAGAGAAGACTACTCAACATTGTGTCATAACCTACATGAGAAAACGATCTGAAGAAGTATAGATACATGTATATGTGTAAAAGAACCACATGTTACACAGCTAGAACAAACAAAACATTTTAATCAAATTTGCTCTGATAAAAATTTAAAAAGAACAAGAAAAAAAAGAGAGAAAAAAAGGGAAAAAAAGGAACAAGAAGTAATGAGACATACACTTAAGGGGTTTTTTGCTGTCACATTGCATTCTAATTTACCACCAGAACACGACTTCCATTAAAGCTCTGTCATCACAAATATAGCAGCTTTATAAGCAATGTTGAATGTAGCTTAAAAGAAGTCTCACTAATTATTGACAGTAACAAGAAAACAAAAGTAAAAATCTCACAGCAAAAAGTATACATAGAGTAAGGGTAGTAGATCAAACACTTATTAAACTTCTGTAAAGAATAAAAGACAACAGTAGTATATATTTTTTTAAAAAAAGAGAGGGCCCTAATAAATCAGAAATGAAAGAGATGATGTTACAAGAGCCACCACAGAAATACAAAGTATCCTAAGACACACACAGGGTAACTCAGGGCTCAGACTGGACAGATCCCACTCTCCACTCCCCTGTACATGACTTACAGGAGCCTCAGGAACTGAGGAGGGGGTCCGTGAGGAGAGGCACAAGATAGAAGATGTTAGGCATTAACGTGACTGCATTCATCTTAAACGTGCCTGAACTACATTCACACGAGATGATTTTGTCCTGTATGTACATCAGCACCTCCAGTCGGAAATGCAGATCTTTGGCTTCACCACCTCTATGACAGCATTAGCTTCACCTGCTGTGGACCGTCTCCTATAGGATTTCTAGAACTACAAAGCATCGAAGCTTCACAGGACCCAGAGTCTGTGTGACTCCACTCTGAGTCTCAGAGTCTCAACTGCGCTCAGAGACTCAGAGTCTCAACAGAGACTCCACTCTTGGAGGACACACACAAAGTAGTGTGCACATCAGGACCCAGGGGAAAGAACAGTCACCCCGTAGGTGAATGATCACACCTAGCTGTAGTTTTAGAGGGTCTCCTGCAGAGGCGGGGTGTGGCTGCCGCTCACCATGGGGACAACGACACTGGCAGCAGAAGTTCTAGGAAATACTCCTTGGTGTGAACTCTCCCAGAGTCCACCATTAGCCCCACCAAGAGCAAGGTAGGCTCCAGTGCTGGGTTGCCTCAGGCCAAACAACCAACAGGGAGGGAATCCAGCCCCTTGCATCAGCAGACAAGCGGATTAAACTTTTTATTAAACTTTTATTTAATCCACAGACAAGCAGATTAAAGCTCTGCCCAGCAGAGCAACACACAGCTCTACCCACCACCAGTCCCTCCCATAAGGAAGCTTGCACAAGCCTCTAAGATAGACTCAATCACTGGAGAGCAGACAGCAGAAGCAAGAAGAACTACAATTCTGCAGCCTGTGGAAGGAAAACCACATTCACAGAAAGAAAGAGAAAATGCAAAGGCAGAGGATTTTATACCAGATCAAGGAACAAGATAAATCCTCAGACAAAAAAACAAAATGAGGTAGGGATAGGCAACCTTCCAGTAAAAGAATTCTGAATAATGATAGTGAAGATGATCCAAGACCTTAGAAAAAGAATGGAGGCAAAGATTGAGAAGATGCAAGAAATGCTTAACAAAGACCTAGAAGAATTAAGGAACAAACACCTAGAAGAATTAAAGAACAAACAGAGATGAACAATACAATAACTGAAATGAAAAATACACTAGAAGGAATCAGTAGCAGAATAACTGTGGCAGAAGAACGGATAAGTGACCTTGAAGACAGAAAGGTGGAAATCACTGCTGTGGAACAGAATAAAGAAAAAGAATGAAAATAAATGAAGACACCCTAAGAGACTTCTGGGACAACATTAAACGCAACAACATTCGCATTATAGGGGTCCCAGATGGAGAACAGAGAGAGAAAGGAATTGAGAAAATATTTGAAGAGATTATAGTTGAAAACTTCCCTAGCATGGGAAAAGAAATAGCCACCAACGTCCACGAAGTGCAGAGAGTCCCAGGCAGGATAAACCAAAGGAGAAACATGCCGAGACACACAGTAATCAAATTGAAAAAATTAAAGACAAAGAAAAATTATTGAAAGCAACAACGGAAAAATGACAAATAACATACAACGGAACTCCCATAAGGTTAACAGCTGATTTATCAGCAGAAAATCTACAAGCCAGAAGGAAGTGGCATGATACACTTAAAGTGATGAAAGGGAAGAAACTACCACCAAGAGTACTCCACCCAGCAAGTATTTCATTCAGATTTGATGGAGAAATCAAAAGCTTTACAGGCAAGCAAAAGCTAAGAGAATTCAGACCACGAAACCAGCTCTACAACAAATGCTAAAGGAACTTCTCTAAGTGGGAAACACAAGAGAAGAAAAGGACCCACCAAGACAAACCCATAACAATTAAGAAAATAATAATAGGAACATACATATCGAAAATTACCTTAAACGTGAATGGATTAAATGCTCCCACCAAATGACACAGGCTCACTGAATGGATACAAAAACAAGACCCATATATATGCTGTCTACAAGAGACCCATTTCAGACCTAGGGACACATACAGACTGAAAGTGAGGGGATGGAATAATATATTCCATGCAAATGAAAATCAAAAGAAAGCTGGAGTAGGAATACTCATATCAGATAAAAGAGATTTTAAAATAAAGAATGTTACAAGAGACAAGGAAGGACACTACATAATGATCAAGGGATCAATCCAAGAAGATATAACAATTATAAATATATATGTACCCAACATAGGAACACCTCAATATATAAGGCAACTGCTAACAGTTATAAAAGAGGAAATCAACAGTAACACAATAATAGCAGGGGACTTTAACACCTCACTTACACCAATGGAGCTCATCCCGACAGAAAATAAGGAAACACAAACTTTAAATGACACAATAGACCAGATAGATTTAATGGATATTTATAGGACATTCCATCCAAAAACAGCAGATTACATGTTCTTCTCAATGGCACATGGAACATTCTCTGGGATAGATCATATCGTGGGTCACAAATAAAGCCTCAGTAAATATAAGAAAACTTAAATCATATCAAGCAGCTGTTCCGACCACAATGCTATGAGATTAGAAATCAATTACAGGGAAAATAATGTAAAAAACAGAAACACATGGAGGCTAAACAATATGTTGCTAAATAACCAAGAGATCACTGAAAAAATAAAAGAGGAAATCAAAAACTACCTAGAGACAAATGACAACAAAAACATGATGATCCAAAACCTATGGGATGCAGCAAAAACAGTTCTAAGAGGGAAGTTTATAGCAATAAAAGCCTACCTCAAGAAACAAGAAAAATCTCAAATAAACAATCTAACCTTACACCTAAAGGAACTAGAGAAAGAAGAACAAAACCCAAAGTTAATAGAAGGAAAGAAATCATAAAGATCAGAGCAGAAATAAATGAAATAAAAACAATAGCAAAGATCAACAAAACTAAAAGCTGGTTCTTTGAGAAGATAAACAAAAATGATAAACCTTTAGCCAGACTCAAGTAAAAGAGGGAGAGGACTCAAATCAATAAAATTAGAAATGAAAAAGGAGAAGTTATAACAGACACCACAGAAATACAAAGCATCCTAAGAGACCTCTACAAGCAACTCTATGCCAATAAAATGGACAACCTGGAAGAAATGGACAAATTCTTAGAAAGGTATAACCTTCCAAGACTGAACCAGGAAGAAATAGAAAATATGAACAGACCAATCACAAGTAACGAAATTGAAACTGTGATTAAAAATCTTCCAACAAACAAAAGTCCAGCACCAGATGGCATCAGAGGTGAATTCTATCAAACATTTAGACAAGAGCTAACACCCAATCTTCTCAAACTCTTCAGAAATTTTCAGGGGAAGGAACACTCCCAAACTCATTATATGAGGCCACCATCACCCTGATAAAAAAAACAGACAAAGATACTACAGAAAAAGAAAATTAGAGACCAATATCACTGACTAATATAGATGTAAAAATCCTCAACAAAATACTAGGAAACAGAATTGAACAACACATTAAAAGGATCATGCACCATGATCAGGTGGGGTTTATTCCAGGGATGCAAGAATTCTTCAATATACACAAATCAATGTGATACACCATATTAACAAATTGTAGAATAAAAATATGATCATCCCAATAGATGCAGGAAAAGCTTTCAACAAAATTCAACACCCATTTATGATTAAAAGTCTCGAAAAAGTGGGCATAGAGGGAATCTACCTCATAATAAAGGCAGTATATGCCAAACCCACAGCAAACATCATTCTCAATAGTGAAAAACTAAAAGCATTTCCTCTAAGATCAGGAACAAGACAAGGATGTCCACTCTCACCACTATTACTCAACATACTTTTGGAAGTCCTAGACACAGAAATCAGAGAAGAAAAAGAAATAAAAGGAATACAAATTGGAAAAGAAGAAGTAAAATTGTCACTGTTTGCAAATGACACGATACTACACATAGTGAATCCTAAAGATGCCACCAGAAAACTACTAGAGCTAATCAATGAATTTGGTAAAGTTGCAGGATACAAAATTAATGCAAGAAATCTCTTGCATTCCTATACACTAACAATGAAAGATCAGAAAGAGAAATTAAGAAACCAATCCCATTCACCATTGCAACAAATAGAATAAAATACGTAGGAATGAACCTACCTAAGGAGGTAAAAAACCTGTACTAAGAAAACTATAAAACACTGATGAAAGAAATCAAAGATGATATAAACAGATGGAGGTATAAACCATGTTCTTGGATTAGAAGAATCAATATTGTGAAAATGACTATAGTACCCAAAGCAAGCTACAGATTCAATGCAATCCCTATCAAATTACCAGTGGCTTTCTCTACAGAACTAGAACCAAAAAAATCTTAAAATTTGTATGGAGACACAAAAGACCCCGAATAGCCAAAGCAGTCTTGAGGGAAATTAAATGAGCTGGAGGAATCAGACTTCCTGAATTCAGACTATACTACAAAGCTACAGTAATCAAGACTATATGGTACTGGCACAAAAACAGAAATATAGATCAATTGAACAAGATAGAAAGCCCAGAGATAAACCTACATAACTATGGCTAACTCATCTATGACAAAGGAGGCAAAGATATAAAATGGAGAAAAGACAGTCTCTTCAGTAAGTGGTGCTGGGAAAACTGGACAACTACATGTAAAAGAATGAAATTAGAACACTCCATAACACCATACACAAAAATAAACTCAAAATGGATTAGAGATCTAAATGTTAAACCAGACACTGTAAAACTCTTAGAAGAAAACATAGGCAGAACACTCTATGACATAAATCACAGCAAGATCCTTTTTGACCCACCTCCTAGAGGAGTGGAAATAAAAACAAAAATAAACAAATGGGACCTAATGAAACTTCAAAGCTTTTGCACAGCAAAGGAAAACATAAACAAGACAAAAAGACAACCCTCAGAATGGGAGAAAATGTTTTCAAATGAAGCAAATGACAAAGGATTAATCTCGAAAATTTACAAGCAGCTCGTGTAGCTCAATATCACAAAAACAAACAACCCAATCCAAAAATGGGCAGAAGACCTAAATAGAACTTTCTCCAAAGATATACAGATTGCCAACAAACACATGAAAGGATGCTGAACATCACTAATCATTAGAGAAATGCAAATCAAAACTACATTGAGGTATCACCTCCCAGCAGTCAGAATAGCAATTATCAAAAAATCTACAAACAATAAATGCTGGAGAGGCATTTACTGGAGAAAAGGGAACGCTCTTGCACTGTTGCTGGGAATGTAAATTGGTATAGCCACTAGGGATAACAGTATAGAGATTCCTTAAAAAACTAAAAATAGAAGTACCATACGACCCAGCAATCCAACTACTGGGCATTTGCCCTGAGAAAACCATAATTCAAAAAGAGTTATATACAAAAATGTTCATTGCAGCTCTACTTACAATAGCCAGTACATGGAAGCAATCTAAGTGTCCATCGACAGATGAATGGATAAAGAAGATCTGGCACATATATACAATGGAATATTACTCAGCCATAAAAAGAAACAAAACTGAGTTATTTGTAGTGAGGTGGATGGACTTAGAGTCTGTCCTACACAGTGAAGTAAGTCAGAAAGAGAAAAATAAATACCATATGCTAACAGAGATATATGGAATCTAAAGAAAACAAAGTTTATGAAGAACCTAGTGGCAGGACAGGATTAAGGACACAGACGTAGAGAAAGGACTTGAGGACACGGGGAGGGGGAAGGGTAAGCTGGGACGAAGTGAGAGAGTGCCATGGACATATATACATTACCAAATGTAACATCGATAGCTACTGGGAAGCAGCCACATAGCACAGGGAGATCAGCTCGGTGCTTTGTGACCACCTAAAGGGGTGGGATATGGAGGGTTGGAGGGAGATGCAAGAGGGAGGGGATATGGTGATATATGTATATATATAATTGATTCAATTTGTTATACAGCAGAAACTAACACTCCATTGTAAACAATTATACTCCAATAAAGGCGTAAAAGGAAAAAAAAAAGAAAGAAACAAAGCCCAGAGATAAACCTACACACCTATGGTCAACTAATCTATGACAAAGTAGGCAAGACTATACAATGGAGAAAAGACAGTGTCTTCAATCAGTGGTGCTGGGAAAAATGGACAGCTACATGTAAAAGAATGAAATTAGAACACCCCTTAACACCATACAGAAAAATAAATTCAAAATGGATAAGAGACCTTAATGTAAGACCAGACAGTATAAAACTCTTAGAGGAAAACATAGGAAGAATACTCTAACATAAATCACAGCAAGATCTTTTTTGGTCCACCTCCTAGAGTAATGCCATAAAAAAGAAAACTAAACAAATGGGACCTAATGAAATGTAAAACTTTTGCAAAGCAATGGAAACTACAAACAAGACAAAAAGACAACCCTCAGAATGGGAGAAAATATTTGCAAACGAATCAATGGACAAAGGATTAATCTCCAATATATATAAACAGCTCATGCAGCTCAATATTAAAAAAAGCAAACAACCCAATACAAAAATGGGCAGAATATCTAAATAGACATTTCTTCCAGGAAGACATAGAGATGGACAAGACGCACATGAAAAGCTGCTCAACATCATTAATTACTAGAGAAATGCAAATCAAAACTACAATGAGGTATCACCTCACACCTGTTAGAATGGGCATCATCAGAAAATCTACAACCAACAAATGCTGGAGAGGGTGTGGAGAAAAGGGAACACTCTTGCACTGTTGGTGGGAATGTAAATTGATGCAGCCACTATGGAGAACAGTATGGAGATTCCTTTAAAAAATAAAAATAGAATTACCATATGATCCAGCATTCCCACTACTGGGCATATACCCAGAGAAAACCATAAATTAAAAAGACACATTCACCACAATGTTCATTGCAGCACTATTTACAATATCCAGGTAATGGAAGCAACCTAAATGCCCAGAGACAGACGAATGCCTAAAGATGTGGTACATATATAAAATGGAATATTACTAAGCCATAAAAAGGAATGAAATTGGGTCATTTGTAGAGATGTCGATGGATCTAGAGACTGTCATACAGAGTGAAGTAAGTCAGAAAGAGAAAAACAAATCTTGTATAGTAATGCATATATGTGGAACCGAGAAAAATGGTACAGATGAACCGGTTTGCAGGGCAGAAATAGAGACACAGATGTAGAGAACAAATGTATGGACACCAAGAGGAGAAAGCCGTGGGGGGGTGGCGGTGGAGCAGTTGGGAGATTGGGATTGACATGTATACATTTATATCTATAAAATAGATAATCAGTAAGAACCTGCTGTATAAAAAATACATTAAATTAAATTTAAAAATTAAAAAATAAATAAGATTTTTTAAAAAACGGAAAAAAGTTATTCCCTTCACATACATGTATTTATATGAATGAATTATTTCCATGCTTATATCTATAAGTACAAAAAAGAGGAATAAAATCTACCTTGAACCAAAAAAGAAAAAAACACAGAACCCACCAGTTATACAGAGGAAAACCCTATCAGGGCACTTGCTCCAGTGGTAAACAATTCTGAAGTAGGTCAGAGGTGGGGAATCATCTCGCATGCAGCCAGCAGGCCCCCACTCTGCAAGGAGCATCCTCATTGCAAAGCTGGGGGACCGTACCGAGGTGTCTGTGAGTAAACGTGAGCTGAGCCCCATGCCAGCTGCTGCTGAACTGTTCCCACCCTTCTCAGGTAAAACACCTGAATATGTAAAAGGACTTGAAAGCCTAGAGGAAGGGCCATGGAGCCACACCAGCGACAGCACGCAGGCTGACTTGGTGCCTGCAGGCCAGCCAGGATTGTCCTGGCCCCGGGCGCTCTTCTGGAAGCTTTCCATTTCCCTGCCGGAGATACCCCTCCTGTCCAGGCCCCCACTGCTTTTTTCCTTCCTCACCTCTTCCTGGGGAGAAATTCCAGCATAAGGTATGGGTGACACATCCTCTTGTTTAGCAGGTGGCAGCCCGGCAACTCCTGCAGAAAGTCCAGCACAGCCCACTCACACCGGGCCACTCACAAAGCCGTGGCCCCTCACTCCCACCCATCAGCCCAGCCCCGAGACTGCTGACAGGGCAGAGAAAATGGCGTCAGGCACAGCTGCAGGGGCTCTTGCTGCCTGGAGCGGTGTTTATATTGACCTCAACCCAGGCACACCTGGGGAGGGCTGGCCCCCACACTCAGGCTGCGCAGGTCAGCCAATCATCACCCCTCAGGGGCTCACAGTTACAGAAAATGGACCTTGCTGAACTGGCCAGGTCCAAGGAACAGGTGTGGGCTCCTGAGAGTCAGTATAGACAAGGGGCTGCAGCTCTGGCTTGTTTTCTAATCATTTTATCTGGCCCATGAGTGGGAGACAAATTCAAAAAGACCCTCTCCTAATGAGAGGAACCCAGGAGTCAGGGAGAGGAGGGGTGGTAGGTGGAGACAGAGGCCTGGTGCCCCGGGTGCAGTGGTAGTCTCTGGAAGACCAGGTGGAGGGAAGCCCCACAGAGTGACGCCCAGGGTCACATACCTGTTGGAGCTGCTGTTTGTTAGCTCAGGTCCTATTATGAGGTGCTCTGTGTCAGCTCTGAGCGACAGGTGAGCTGGGGGTGCTCTGCATTGAGGGCTATGTGCACAGTTCCTGTGTGCCCAGCCCTGCTGGAGTACTTGCCCAGGGGAGCTCTGTATCCTGGGAGGGGCCTGACCACGAGAGCCCAGTGGGCTGCTGGGGACCTGCCCAGGTGAGCCCATATCCTGGGAGAGCCATGACCACAAGAGCCCTGTTGGCTGCTGGGGACCTGCCCAGATTAGCTCCATATCCTGGGAGGGGCCTGACCACGAGAGTCCCATGAGCTGCAGGGTAGGGGTAGACCTACCCAGATGAGCTCCATATCCTGGGATTGGCCTGACCGCGAGAGCCCCGTGGGCTGCTGGGGACCTGGTAAAGGATGTCAGGACAGTCAGTGAAGCCACTGAGGATATACATCCAGTAGTTCCTAATCCCTACACACTGCTGGTCATTCTACCATACACCAGGACATGGTATTCTGTATTAGACTGCAATTATGCCTCATTCTGTATTCCATGAGTCCCAGAGTCACAAGAAATTTTGGCTTGTGAATGGCAGGACTCAACATACAACAAAAACAATACTGCTGGGCCGTCCTGCCCCAAGGGTTCAAAAATTCCCACACCATCTTTGGGGAAACGTTAGCTAAACACCTAAAAGTTCTACCTCTGGAAAAGGGAACCTTTCTTCAATATGCAGACGACATTCTGATCGCCAGCCCTACTAAGGAGGCCTCTGAATTACCTAGCCAATAAAGAATAGAAGGTGTCCAAGAAAAAGGCTCAAATATCACAGACTAAGGTGGCCTGTCTGGGCTTCATCCTCACAGAAGGAAGGAGAAGCCCATCCCAGGAAAGGGAAGAAGCCATTTGCAGCTTACCCCCTTCTGAAACTAGAAGACAGCTTAGGAGTTCCTGGGGAGGCCGGGGATTGCTGCATCTGGATCCCTAACTACAGTCTACTTGCTGGGCCTCTACATGAAACACTGAAAGGAAAAGATGATGATCCTTTCGAATAGAATCCAGAAGCGGCCTTTCAAGAATGCAAAGAGCAGTCAGTTAAGACCTTTGCCCTGGAACTCCCTAATTTAGCTAAACCCTTTGAACTTTACATCCCCATAGAATGTTAATCGCCCTTGGAGTATTAGTGCAAAAACTGGGACCACTTGAAATGGAACAACGCAAGAATGCCCTCCAGGTAGGATAAACTATGGTCACCAATGGCTTGGCCCACCGCCCCATCCGGCCAGGGTACTGGGGGTATCTAAGAACATGTAAATCAGCAGCTCGCAAGGCCAGCTCCCTCCTAAGGGAAAAGGACCCCACGTGGTGATCCTAACCACCCACCATGCCCTGAAGTTGCAGGGGTCGCTCCGTTGTCACACTGACCTCGAGTGTGGAGGCCCTCCAACTCCAACCTGCAGTGAGACAACCGGGGGCAATGGGCCCCCATGACGACTCATGTGACCATCACTTGACCTGGAGTTTCTCTCAGAAAACAAGAGTGTGCCCCAGAAGAGCAGACTACTGCTTGCAGGACTTACTGCACCCAGAGGGGAGATAATAAGCTTGGCGGGGGAACCATATATCACGCTGTCACCATAGAAAAACCTACAGACACCACGGTGACGGCGGCCAATAAGACGGGCTGTACTCCTAGCTACTTCAAAAGGCCGTTGACTCAGTGGCCGTCATGGTCCTGGATCACCATCGACCCTGGACTGTCTGGGAGTTGAGTGGGCAGGGCTCTGACACTTGGTGCTGTTTGTACGTTAATTCAGGGGCCTAAATGAAGAAAGCGCAGACTACTGTTCAGAGCATCTAGGCTGGCAGAAATCGTCAGCCTAAGGTGGCCGAACAAATGTGGGGCAGGGTAAAACCAGCCCCCCTAGCGTCTCTGCGCATCTCTTTCCTGGACCCTTAAGGTCATTAGAATCTATAACACTTCCAATGCTGGTGCTCAGGCGGACGAACAGTGAGGTAGGAGCCCTGGGGACAATCAACCTCACCTGGAGGCTGCTGGGGAGAAGTTCTGCCCCTCCCCTCGAGTGTGAGGACTCCCAACTCAGCATGAAGCAGTTACAGAAGAGGGGTCTGCACCCACAGCGCCCCAAGAATTAGGAATAGGACAAAAGGCAGAGGAGTGGTTTGTCACCAGCAAAGCCCATGAAAAATTCCTGGGAGATAAAAATAGAATCTGGGCAATAAAATAAAGTCTAACCATTTTTTCCTCTGTGCTTTGTCTAATTTCACATGCTCCTAGGGTTCCACATGCAGAGGTCCCACACCCGGCACTTCAGACCAGATTTCCTAATGCAGAATGGCTGGGTCGACATTTCAGCTCCCGGGGCCCCATGCAGACTCCACGACATAGAGCCTGAGTTGTAGCCAACACGCCGCTCGAGAGCTCCGCCCCTCCCTCCCACTGATGCTGCTGGGATCCCTACACAGCAGATAAGCCCACAGCCCGTGGGGTAATGCACGATCTCATCTCTCCATTCTCTGAAGAAAATATAAATTTTCCCTTGCTTCTGAGCCAAACTCAGCCTCGATCTGTTGGCTCCAATGACACTGGGCAAGGGGAGCCTTGTTGGGGCCCACTTTGGTGGATCAGTAACAGAAATTGACAACATTGTAACATCAATGAACAGATGTGTGAGCAAAACTGTAATTAACATATAGCAGTGTATAAGCCTCGGGTAAAATAGGATGTCTCTAACACTTCCATTGGATATCTCCATCACTTTATATGTAGCACACAGACACTGCAATTCACCCGTTCCCTAACCCTAACTCTAACTCTAACCCTAATCCTAAACTGAACCCTTAAACTAACCCTTGCACTACACAGTACCCTAACCCTAACCCGTACATAAACAATAACACATAAACTAACACGTACCTAACACTAACCCGTTGTCATACCCTAAACTGTACCCTGAAAAGAACCCGACACCTAACCCTAACACTAACCCTAACCTTAAACCTAACCCTAACCCTAAAACTAATCCTAACCCATACCCTAACACTAATGCATACCCTAACACGTACACTAACCCTAAACCGTTGTTGTACCCTAACCTGTATCCTAAACCGTACCAGTTCCCTAATGCTAACCCTAACCCTAACACTAAACCTTAACTGAAGACTTACCCTAACCCGTCCGCTAATCCTAAAACGTAAGCTAACACTAACCCATACCCTAACATGTACGCTCACCCTAACCTGTTGTCATACCCTAATCTGTACCCTAAACCGTCCCCATCCCTTAACCCTAACCATAACCCTAACCCTTACCTGAAGCCTTAACCTAAGCTGTACCCAAATTCCAACCCGAACGCTAACATTAAACCGTACTCTAACACGTAGGCTTAACCTAAACCGTTGTTGTACCCTAACATGTACCCCAAACCATCTCCCTCGCCTAACCCTAACCCTTAACCGAAGCCTTACCATAACCCGTCCCCTAATCCTAACCTGTACACTAACATTAACCCATACCCTAACACGTACGCTCACTCTAAACCGTTGTCGTACCCTAAACTGAACCCTAAACCGTCCCCGTCCCCTAACCCTAACGTTAACCCTAACCCTTACACGGAACCTCACCCTAACCCGTCCCCTAATCCTAACCCATACGCTAACACTAACCCATACCCTAAGACATACGCTCACCCTAAACCGTTGTGGTACCCTAACCTGTACCTTAAACTGTCCCCGTCGCCTAACCCTAACCATAACCATAACCCTAACACTTAACTGAAGCCTTAACCTAACCTGTCCGCTAATCCTAACACATAAACTAACACTAACCCATACCCTAACATGAACGCTCACCCTAAACTTTTGTTGTACGCTAATCTGTACCCTTAACCATCCCTGTCCTTAACCCTAACCCTATCCCTCACCCTAATCCTAACCCTTACCCGAAGCCTTACCCTAACCCGTCCCCTAATACTAACCCGTAAACTAACACTAACCCATAACCTAACATGTACGCTCACCCTAAACCATTCTGGTACCCTAACCTGTACCCTAAACCGTCCCCGTCCCCTGAACCTAACCCTAACCCTAACCCTAAACCTTACCCGAAGCCTTACCCTAACCCGTCCCCTAATCATAACCGGTACGCTAGCACTAACCTGTACCCTAACATGTATCGTCACTCTAAACCATTGTTGTACACTAACCTGTACCCTAAACCATCCCTGTCCCCTTCCCCGTCCCCGTCCCCTACCCTAACCCTAACCATTACCCGCAGCCTCACCCTAACCCATCCCCTAATCCTAATGCATACACTAACACTAACCCGTAACCTAACACTTATGCTCACCCTAAACTGTTGTCGTACCCTAACCTGTACCCTAAACTGTCCCCGTCCCCTAACCTTAACCCTAACCATAACCATAACCCTAAACCTTAACTGAAGCCTTAACCTAACCCGTCCGCTAATACGAAAACATAAGCTAACACTAACCCATACCCTAACACGTACGCTCACCCTAAACTGTTGTCATACCTAATCTGTACCCTAAACCGTCCCTGTCCCCTAACGCTAACCCTAACCCGAACCCTAAACCTTACCTGAAGCCTCACCCTAACCCGTCGCCTAATCCTAAACCATACACTAACACTAACCCGTACCCTAACACGTACGCTCACCGTAAACAGTTTTTGTACACTACCCTGTACACTAAACAATCCCCGTCCCCGTCCCCATCCCCTAACCCTAACCCTAACCCTAACCATTACCCGAAGCCTTACCCTAACCTGTCCCCTAATACTAACCGTACGCTAACACTAACCCATACCCTAACATGTACGCTCAACCTAAACCATTGTCATACCCTTACCTGTACCCTAAACCGTCCCTGTCCCCATCCCCTAACCCTAACCCTAACCCTAACCCTAACCCTAACCCTTACCCAAAGCCTTAACCTAACCCGTCCCATAATACTAGCCCGTACGCTAACACTAACCTGTACCCTAACACGTAGGCTAAACCTAAACAGTTGTCGTATCCTAAACTGTACCCTAAACCCTCCCCGTTCCCTAACCATAACCCTAACCCTTACCCTTACCCGAAGCCTTGCCTTAAACCATCCCATAATCCTAACCTGTACGATAACACTAACTCATACCCTAACACATGTGCTCACCCTATACCGTTGTCATACACTAACTTGTACCTAAACCGTCCCCATCCCCTAACCCTAACACTAACCCTTACCCTAACCCTAACCCTTACCCGAAGCCTTACCCAAAACCGTCCCTTAATCCTAACCCATACGCTAACACTAACCCATACACTAACACGTACTCTCACACTAAACCATTGTCGTACCCTAAACCATCCCCATCCCAGTCCCCTAACCATAACCCTAACCCTAACCCTTACCCTTACCCGAAGCCTTAAACTAAACCGTCCTCTAATCCTAACCCGTACGCTAACACTAAACCGTACTCTAAAACATACGCTCACCCTGAACCGTTGTCAAACCCTAACCTGTGGCCTAAAATTTCCCCGTCCCCATCCTCTAACCTTAACCTTAACCCCAACCCTTACCCGAAGCCTTACCCTAACCCGTCCCTTAATCCTATCCCATACTCTAACACTAACTTGTACCCTAACATGTACGCTCACCCTAAACACTTACCGTACCCTAACCTGTACCCTAAGCCATCCGAGTCCCCATCCCCTTAGCCTAACCCTAACCCTAACACTTACCCGAAGCCTTACACTAACCTGTCCCCGAATTCTAACCTGTACGCTAACACTAACCGCTACCCTAACACATACGCTTACCCTAAACCGTTGTTGTACCCTAATCTGTAGCCTAAAACGTCTCAGTCCCCTAACACTACTCCTAACCCTAACCATTACCCGAAGCCTTACAATAACACGTCCTCTAATATTAACCCATACGCTAACAGTTATACGTACCCTACCATGTACGCTCACCCTAAGCTGTAGTCGTACGCTAACCTGTACCCTAAACCGTCCCTGTCCCCTAACCCTAACCCTAACCCTTACCCGAAGCCTTACCCTAACCAGTCCCCTAATAGTAACCCATACGCTAACACTAACCCATACCCTAACACGTACGATCGCCCTAAACCGTTATTGTACCCTAACTAGTACCTTAAACTGTCCCCATCACCGTCCCCGTTCCCGTCTCCTACCCCTAACCCTTATCTGAAGCCTTACCCTAACCCATCCCCTAATCCTAACCCGTACGTTAACACTAGCCCATTCCCTAACACGTACGCTCACCATAAAAGGTTGTCATACACTAACATGTACCCTAAACCGTCCCCGTCCCCTAAACTTAACCCTAAACCTAACCCTTAACTGAAGCCTTACCTTAAACCATCCCCTAATTCTAAACTGTACGCTAACACTAACCCGTATCCTAACATGTACGCACAAGCTAAGCTGTTGTCGTAACATAACTTGTACGCCAAACCGTCCCCGTCCCCGTCCCCGTCCCTGTCCCCTAACCCTTACCCAAAGCCTTAAACTAACCCATTCCCTAATCCTATCCCGTACGCTAACAATAACTGGTACCCTGACATGTACGCTCAACCTAAAACGTAGTCGTACCCTAACCTGTACCCTAAACCGTCCCCGTCCCCTGACCCTAACCCTAAGCATAACCGTAACCCTAACCCTTACCTGAAGCCTTATCCTATCCCGTCCCATAATCCTAACCCATATGCTAACACTAAACCGTATCCTAACATGTACGCTCACCCTAAACTGTTGTCGTACCCTAACCTGTACCCTAAACTGTCCTCATCCCCTATCCCTAACCTTAACCCTAACCCTAACCCTAACCTTTACCTGAAGCCTTACCCTAACCTGTCCCCTAATCCTAACCCGTACGCTAACACTAACCCGTACCCTAACACGTATGCTCACACTAAATGGTTGTCATACCCTAACCTGTACCCTAAACCGTCCCCGTCCCCTAACCCAACCCTAACCCTTATCCAAAGCCTTACCCTAACCCATCCCGTAATCCTAAACCATACGCTAACACTAACCCATACCCTTACACATACGCTCACCCTAAACCGTTGTTGTACCCTAAACTGTACCCTAAACCGTCCCCTAACCCTAACCCTAACCCTAACCTTAACCCTTACCGGAATCTTTACCCTAAACCGTCCCCTAATCCTAACCCGTACGCTAACACTAAAACGTACCCTAGCGCCTCCGCTCACCCTAAACCATTGTCGTACCCTAGTCTGTACCTTAAACCATCCCCGTCCCCGTCCTCTAACCCTAACCCTAATCCTAACACTTACCCGATTCCTTACCCTAAACTGTTCCCTAATCCTATCCCGTACGCTAACACTAACCCGTATCCTAACACATACGCTCACCCTAAACCATTGTCGTACCGTAACCTGTATGCTAAACCGTCCCCGTCCCCTATCCGTAATCCTTCCCCAAAGCATTACGCTAACCCGTCCCGTAATCCTAACCTGTATGCTAAATCTAACGCGTACCCTAACACGTACGCTCACCTGTGATTTCTCCATTGCATATTCTAGCCTCCTTTATCATAAATAAGGTGCATATGTGTATGGGTTTATCTCTGGGCTTTCCCTCCAGTTCCATTGATCTGTGTTTCTGTTTTTGTGCCAGTACCATACTGTCTTGACTACTGTAGCTTTGTAGTATTGTCTGAAGTCAGGGAGCCTGATTCCTCCAGCTCTGTTTTTCTCCTCAAGATTGCTTTGGCTGTTCGGGGTCTTTTGTGTTTCCATACAAATTGTGAAAGTTTTTGTTCCAGTTCTCTGAAAAATGCCATTGGTAGTTTGATAGGGATTGCATTGAATCTGTAGATTGCTTTGGGTAGTATAGTCATTTCCACAATGTTGATTCTTCCAATCCAAGAACATGGTATATCTCTCTATCTGTTTGTGTCACCTTTGATTTCTTTAATCAGTGTCTTATAGTTTGTTGAGTAAACTACTTTTGTCTCCTTAGGTAGGTTTATTCCTAGGTATTTCATTCTTTTTGTTGCAGTGGTAAATAGGAGTGTTTCCCTAATTTCTCTTTCAGAATTTTCATCTTTAGTGTATAGGAATGAAAGAGATAACTGTACATTAATTTTGTATGCTGCAACCTTACCAGATTCATTGATTAACTTTAGTAGGTTTCTGGTAGCATCTTTAGGATTCTCTATGTATAGTATCATGTCATCTGCAAACAGTGAGAGCTTAACTTCTTCTTTTCCGATTTGGATTCCTTTCATTTCTTTTTCTTCTCTGGTTGCTGTAGCTAAAAATTCCAAAAGTGTGTTGAATCATAGTGGTGAGAGTGGGCAACCTTGTCTTGCTCCTGATCTTGGTGGAAATGGTTTCACTTTTTCACCATTGAGAACGATGTTGGCTGTGGGTTTGTCATATATGGCCTTTATTATGTTGAAGAAAGTTCCGTCTATGCCTACTTTCTGGAGGTTTTTTTATCATAAATGGGTGTTTAATAATGTCGAAAGCACTTTCTATGTATATTGAGACGACCATATCGTTTTTATCCTTCAGTTTTTAATATTGTGTATCACATTGATTTGCATATATTGAAGAATCCTTGCATCCCTGGGATAAACCCCACTTGATCTTGGTGTATGATCATTTTAATGTGCCGTTGGGTTCTGTTTGCTAATATTTTGCTGTGGATTTTTGCATGTATGTTCATCAGTGATATTGGCCTGTAGTTTTCTTTCTTTGTGTCATCTTTGTCTGGTTTTGGTATCAGGGAGATGGTGGTCTCATAGAATATGTTTGGGAGAGTTCCCCCCTCTGCTATATTTTGGAAGAGTTTGAGAAAGATAAGTGTTAACTCTTCTCTAAATGTTTGGTAGAATTTGCCTGTGAAGCCATCTGGTCATGGGCTATTGTTTGTTGGAAGATTTTTAATCACAGTCTCAATTTCAGTGCTGGGGATTGGTTTGTTTATAGTTTCTATTTCTTCCTGGTTCAGTCTTGGAAGCTTGTGCTTTTCTAAGAATTTGTCTATTTCCTCCAGATTGTCCATTTTATTGGCATATAGTTGCTTGCAGTAATCTCTCATGATCCTTTGTATTTCTGCAGTGTCAGTTGTTACTTATCCTTTTTCATTTGTAATTCTATTGATTTGAGTCTTCTTCCATTTTTTCTAGATGAGTCTGGCTAATGGTTTATCAATTTTGTTTATCTTCTCAGAGAACCAGCTTTTAGTTTTTTTGACTTTTGCTATTGTTTCCTTCATTTCTTTTTCATTTATTTCTGATCTGATCTTTATGATTTCTTTCCTGTGCTGACTTTGGGGTTTTTTTTCTTTCTTTCTCTAATTGCTTTAGGTGTAAGGTTAGCTTGTTTATTTGAGATGTTTCTTGTTTCTTGAGGTAGAATTGTAGTGCTATAAACCTCCCTCTTAGAACTGCTTTTCCTGCATCCCATAGGTTTTGGGTCTTCATACTTTCATTGTCATTTATTTCTAGAGGGGTGCTAAAGTCCCCTACTATGATTGTGTTACTGTCGATTTCCCCTTTTATGGCTGTTAGCATTTGCCTTATGTATTGAGGTGCTCCTGTGTTGGGTGCATAAATATTTACAATTGGTATATCTTCTTCTTGGATTGATCCCTTGATCATTATGTAGTGTCATTCTTTGTCTCCTGTAATAGTCTTTAGTTTAAAGTCTTTTATGTCTGATATGAGACTTACTACTCTAGCTTCCTTTTGATTTCCATTTGCATGGAATATCTTATTCCATCCCCTATCTTTCAGTCTGTATGTGTCTCTAGGTCTGAAGTGGGTCTCTTGTAGACCGCATATTTGCCGGTCATGTTTTTGGATCCATTCAGCCAGTCTATGTCTTTTGGTTGGAGCATTTAATCCATTTACATTTAAGGTAATTATTGATATGTATGTTCTTATTACCATTTTCTAAATTGTTTTGGTTTTTTATTGTAGGTCTTTTCCTTCTCTTGTGTTTCCTGCCTAGAGAAGTTCCTTTAGCATTTGTTGTAAAGCTGCTTTGGTGGTGCTGAGTTCTCTTAGCTTTTGCTTGTCTGTAAAGGTTTTAATTTCTCTGTCAAATCTGAATGAGATCCTTGCTGTGTCAAGTAATCTTGTTTGTAGCTTTTCCCCTTTCATCACTTTAAATATGTCCTGCCAGTCCCTTCTGGCTTGCAGAGATTCTGCTGAAAGATTAGCCGTTAACATTTTGGGGATTCCCTTGTATGTTATTTGTTGTTTTTCCCTTGCTGCTTTTAATATTTTTTCTTTGTATTTAATTTTTGATAGTTTGTGTAGTATATGTTTTGGCATGTTTCTCCTTGGATATATCTTGTATGGGACTCTCTGCACTTCCTGGACTTGATTAATGATTTCCTTTCCCATATTAGTCAAGTTTTCAACTATTATCTCTTCAAATATTTTCTCAGTCTCTTTCTATTTCTCTTCTACTTCTGAGACCCCTATATTAGAATGTGGTGTGTTTAATGTTGTCCCAGAGGTGTCTCAGATTGTCCTCAATTCTTTTCATTCTTTTTTCTTTTTTCTGCTTTGCAGTAGTTTTTTCTACTATTTTGTCTTCCAGGTCATTTATCCATTCTTCTGCCTCAGTTATTCTGCTATTGTTTCCTTCTAGAGCATGTTTAATTCCATTTATTGTGTTGTCATCATTGTTTGTTTGCTCTTTAGTTCTTCTAGGTCCTTGTTAAACGTTTGTTGTATATTCTCCATTCTAGTTCCAGGATTTGGGATCATCTTTACTATCATTACTCTGAATTCTTTTTCTGCTAGACTGCCTATTGCCTCTACATTTGTTTGTTTTGGTGGGAACTTACCTTGCTCCTTCATCTGCTGTGTATTTCTCTGTCTTATTTGGCTTTGGGGACTGTGTTTGGGGTCTCCTTTTCGCAGGCTGCTGATTCGTAGTTCCCGTTGTTTTTGGTGTCTGCCCCCAGTGGCTAACGTTGGTTCAGTGGGTTCTGTCGGCTTTCTGGTGGAGGGGACTGGTGCCTGTGTTCTGGTGGGTGTGTCTGGATCTTGTCCTTCTGGTTGACAGGTCTGCTTCTGGTGGTGTGTTTTGGGGTGTCTGTGGCCTTATTATGATTTTAGGCAGCCTCTCTCCTAGTGGGTGGGCCTGCATTCCTGTCATGCTAGTTGTTTGGCATGGGATATCCAGCACTAGACCTTGCTGGTCTCTGAGTGGAACTGGGTCTTAGCGTTGAGACAGATATCTCTGGGAGGCTTTCGCCGTTTGATGTTACAAGGTGCTGGAGGTCTCTGGTAGACCAATGTCCTGAACTCAGCTCTCTCACCTCAGAGGCACAGGCGTGACACCCGGCCGGAGCACCAAGACCCTGTCAGCCACATGGCTGAGGGTGAGAGCAAGAGGTAGCTTTGGTACATCTCAAAGACCACCAATGAGATTCACTGACCATTTTCTCTCCAGAAGTGAAGAAAACAAAATTCAGTCTTTGACTAGTCAGCCACTTTGGTAGCCAGCCTCCAAGATGGCCCTAGTTATCCCCTAATTATCTCCCAGTCTTCATGTACCTGTGTGGCTCCTTGCACTTGAAAAGGGATGACTGTTAAACTAATAAGAAATTGCAGAAATGACAAAGTGCAGCTTCCAAAATCATAAAAGACATTGCAGCTTCTGCTTTGGTTTCTGCTAGATCACTCATCTTGTGGTAAGCCAACTGCCATGTCATGAGGACACTCAAGCAGCCCTAAGGAGAGATCCATGTGGCAAAGAACTGAAGCCTCTTCCCTACAGCCACGTGAGTGAGTCATCTCAGAATTCAAAAGATTTAAATTTATTTATTTTTGGTTGTGTTGGGTCTTTGTTGTTGCACAAGGTTTCTCTAGTTGTATGAAGCAGGTGTTACTCATCGTTGTGGTGCACGGACTTCTCCTTGTGGTCATTTCTATTGTCATGGAGTATGGGCTCTAGGTGCATGGGCTTCAGTAATTGTGTCACGCAGGCTCAATAGTTGTTGCTTGCTGGCTCTAGAGCACAGGCTCAGTAGTTGTGGCACACGGGCTTAGTTGCTCTGTGGTTTGTGGGATCTTCCCAGACCAGGGATTGAACCCCTGTCCCCTGCATTGACAGGCAAATTCTTACCCACTGTGCCACCAGGGAAGTCCAGTGTGCTCTTTTTTAAACCTAGTCGGTTTTCATTATTTTCTATCTTAACAATTCTGTATTAAATAAAAAAAAATAGTACTCCTTTCTACCCCTCCTGATTGAGGTTTATATATGAAGAAGTATATCTTATTTATTAATCTCAAATTTTCACCTTTTAAGAATTAATCACAATGTCAAGTATTTAATACCTTTCAGTTCCATCTTGAAAAGCATGGATATTAAAGTGCTAATATAATTACCTTCCCTAGTCTATAGTTTTTACTTTTTGTTATGTATAAAAAACAACTAAAAACATGCATGGTTTGTAAGGAAATGACAAATTTCAGAAAATTCAGAATCTGAATACACTCTATACATAGCTTCTAGATAAAGATACAGAAAATTGCCAGACACTCAGAGGCCCCCTGGTCCCATTCTAGTGACTCCCCTTAAGGTTTAAGATTGTTCTTGTATCTAACAAAAATATCATGTTACCTGTATTTTGTAGTTTATATAAATGTTATGGCACAGTAAAATCACTTTTGGATTGGGCTTTTTTATTTTATGTTGCTTGTGAATATGCCTATATGGTTTCCTGCTGTTGTGATCATGCATTGCAACTGTTGCATAGGATTCCATAGTGTAAATATTTAATTATTAATTAATTTATTCCAATGTGTATTACAATATGAGTGATTTTCAGGTTGTGTCTATTGAGAATAGGACTGGTATATAAATTTTAGAACTTGAGCTTTGGTGGTGTGTGTATAAATTGTTGTTCAGTATACATGTAGTAGTAAAATTTTCGAGTCATAGCTTTCATGTGTTTATCTTTTTAGATATTTCTAAATATTTTCAAAACATGTGTATGATTTTTCTTGTTTTTTTACATCTTTATTGGAGTATAATTGCTTCACCATGGTGTGTTAGTTTCTGCTTTATAACAAAGTGAATCAGTTATACATATACATATGTTCCCATATCTCTTCCCTCTTGCGTCTCCCTCCCTACCACCCTCCCCATCCCACCCCTCTAGGTGGTCACAAAGCACTGAGCTGATCTTCCTGTGCTATGCGGCTGCTTCCCACTAGCTATCTATTTTACGTTTGGTAGTGTATATATGTCCATGCCACTCTCTCACTTTGTCGCAGCTTACCCTTCCCCCTCCCCGTGTCCTCAAGTCCATTCTCTAGTAGGTCTGTGTCTTTATTCCTGTCTTACCCCTAGGTTCTTCATGACATATTTTTTTCTTAAATTCCATATATATGTGTTAGCATACGGTATTTGTCTTTCTCTTTCTGACTTACTTCACCCATTTGTATGATTTTTCATCCTCAGCAGCAGTGAATGAGATTCAAGGATTATACACATTCTTGTCAAACTTGATAATACCTGTCATTTTCATTTGAACTTTCTGATTGGTGAGTGATAATTAAAGATATCACTTTTTTGCATTTAATTGACTACTAAGAAGTGAAGCATCTTTCGATATGTTTACTTACTATACTCTCTTTTTTGAAATATCTTTTGGTATATTTTCCCCATTTTTGCTATTACATTATCTTCTTACTGAAGACTTCTTTTTTTTTTTTTAACATCCGAAGACTTCTTATTTAGGAGTTTTTAATATATGACTGCTATGAGTTCTTCTCTCTTTCTGTCTCTCCTTCTCTTTCTTTAGATGACTGTCAGTTTTTAATGTTAATAACATCTAATTTGTTATTTTCCTATTTATTTATTTATTCTTATTTCTATTTATTTATGTAGTCTTCTTATCTGTAGCAGAACACATTATTTATTCTAAGCCACAAATATGTTTTTGTTTCCTCAATAAATCTAATTATTAATCTTTAAATTTAATTAACTTTCTAAACTAAATATGTTGTATCATAGTGAGTATTAATTTTTCTATGACAGCTGAAAAGTTACATTTATTCAGAAAATGTTGTATTCAGCTTTCCTTTCATTTGCTCCTACTTCTCATTGATTCACAGAGGTAAACATCACTTCATCCATGGGTCTGACTTTTCTCTGATTTCTCATGGCCATTCTCACTAATTCGTCTGGCCTCCTGAAATCTTTAGCAATCCCATTATTACACAGAAGCAAAAACCTTCCTTGGGTTTTTTCCTCAGAAGATTGATTATTCTCATATTTTAAATGGGAGATTGCAATAAGTTAGAAGAAAATGCCACAAGTGTCTCTCATTTCTTTTTCACATCTTGTATCAGCCTCTGCTTGTACTCTGTGTTCAAAGATTTTTGTACAACACATTGATTGAAGATGCCAGGTGTTTCCCTCCTTGGGGAAAAAGACAGATTAATTACCTGACAAATAAAATAAAGACAGTGTCTTGCTCTGCTCAAATGTTGGACAGGATTGCTTGCATCCTAATTTAAAAGTTTCAGGTGACAGAAGCTTAAGATTCCTAAACTTTAATCCATGTTTGCACCATGCACAGCACCCAACAGGACTGCTTTACATAACCCCATGAGACATTTGTGTGCAAGTGGAACAGATAAAAATATAAAACTCTTGCTGTCTTTTTGTGTCATAAAAATGATTTTTTGTCTCATTTAAAATATTTTTTTCTAAAATCCAAAAATGTGTCAGGCTAAAATATTGGAATTTCAAATATGGTAAATCTAAGCCCCTTCAAATTTCTTTCCAGTTTTGTTGATGACGGGATGCCATCAGAGATATGACTTCATTAAACACAATAGGTTAGATTCCTTCATAGGCCTGATTGGGGAATATGAAAATAATCCTTGGAAAAATCTGGACATTTTCTAGTTCTCAAGTATTAGTTAAGATGGTAGAAAGGGCCCTTCATTGTCCTATATGTGAACGCAGATCAATTGAGAGAGGTGGGGATAAAACAAGCAGCCTAAATATCCTTTATGTTTGTTGTACTACTAGTAGAAAGAGGAAGGCTCAACATGTCACCATAGTTGACATAGCAAATAAGCTGCTTGAAACTACACAGAAATATACCTGCTTGTATTTTCTGTGCAGTTACCTTCTCTTTTGGTGTGCCCTGATACCTCCCTCAACATATGTACCAACTCCAACAGCATTAAGCAGAAATCCAAAGAAATCTATTCTTTGGAATTATGAGGAAGGGAAGACTCGAAAATTTTATAGCATGCTCTATACAAATATACACGTCACTATCCTTATCTATGTCATGCCATGCATGGAGGGTCAGTAGGTTCAGGGGATTCTGGAAGCACCAAGGTCTGTGGGGTTAATCACAGCTGCATTCATGGGCAGTAAAAGAAAAGGGCCTTATCTTGGTCACTTTCTCAATGCTAGTAGCTACAAAAAGAAGGGGACAGCAGACATCTTAGGGAGAAGAGCCAACATTAAATGAAATGTCCTAATTACTCTAGGCAACCTCTCATGATAGCCTCCCATAGCTCCTCGAATCCCTACATACTTGCACAAGGGATAGTGTAATATTAATGCAGTGTGTGACTGCAGATTAACATTATTTTTGTTGAAAAAATGAAAGTAGCTTCAAGTGATAGGAAACTATTGTAACAATGTGGACAGAACCCTTTGGATGGATTCATCATGTCTTTGTTTTTGTGTTTTTCCTGCTTCAGAATCTGTAGTAGAGATTGGTGTGTTCCATGATGCATTCCCGCTTCTTATAAGTTTTAGATGGAATACCCCATTAGGAAGAAGTGCACGTAAGGAAGATTAGTGAGTCAAACTCCTCTTCCCTCTGTCAGCAGTGGGTGCAAAGGGATTTAGACCAAGTGCTTTCATCCTTTGATGTGCAAAGTTTTCACTATATAAATGATGTTTTGTTTGTTTGCAGGTTAGGAGCCTTGGTCTCAATATCCCTTTTTAAAAATTGTTATCACAGGGGCTTCCCTGGTGGCGCAGTGTTTGAGAATCTGCCTGCCAATACAGGGGACGCGGGTTCGAGCCCTGGTCTGGGAGGATCCCACATGCCGCGGAGCAACTGGGCCCGTGAGCCACAGCTACTGAGCCTGCTCGTCTGGAGCCTGTGCTCCTCAACAAGAGAGGCCGCGATAGTGAGAGGTCCACGCACTGTGATGAAGAGTGGCCCCCGCTTGCCACAACTAGAGAAAGCCCTCGCACAGAAACGAAGATGCAACATAGCAAAAATAAATTAATTAATTAAAGTCTTAAAAAAATCTATACTGGAAACTATTTTTTAAAAAAATTGTTATCACATGTCTGACAGAAAGAATTGCTGATGATACTGGAAAAATTTGAGAGTTATCCTTAACAATTAAGGGTTTTGTAGCAATATGGATGGACCTAGAGATTGTTATACTGAGTGAAGCAAGTCAGACACAGAAAGACAGATATCATTTGATATTGCTTATATGAGGAATCTTAAAAAAAAAGGTACAAATGTACTAATTTACACAACAGAAATAGAGTCATGAATATAGAAAAAAAACTTATGGTTACCAGGGGATAAGTGGGGAAGGGATAAATTGGGAGATTGGGACTGACCTATGCACACTGGTATATATAAAATAGATAAGTATTGATAAGGACCTGCTTTATAACACAGGGAACTCTACTCAATGGTGTGTACTGGCATATACGGGAAAAGAATTTTTTAAAAAAGAAACAAGGGTTTTGGGAGTATATAATAAATATAAATGTGCAAACCTTTAACATGAAAGGAAAAATCAGTTAACTCTGTGGTCCCTGTTATGGTATAAATATTTTGTACCTCTAATTTTAAAATTTTGAAACCCAGCTCCGATGTTGATGGTATTAGGAAGTAGGGCTTTTGGGAGGTGATTAGGTCATGAGGCCAGAGACCTCAAACATGGGATCAGTGACCTAATAAATGTAGCACACAGATCTCATGCCCATCACATGATTTCATTGCCGAGCGTGCAGGCTTCTCATTGGGTGGATTCTCTTTTTGCGGAGCATGGGGTCTAGGCGTGCAGGTTTCAGTAGTTGTGGCACACATGCTCAGTAGCTGTGGCCTGTGGTCTCTAGAGTACAGGCTCAGTATTTGTGGTAAATGGGGGCTTAGTTGTTCCACAGCATGTGGGATCTTCCAGGACCAGGGCTCGAATCCGTGTCCGCTTTATTGGTAGGCAGATTCTTAACCACTGCACCACCAGGGAATCCCGTGGTAACTTGTTCTTGAACTTTTCAGCCTCAGCAATTATGAGAAAACAAAAATATTCTGTTGTTTATAAAACACCAAGTCTCTCGTATTTTGTTTTAGCAGTTAAAGAGCTGGCTGAGGAGAAACATCTGTGAGCTTGAAGACGTATCAAGAGAAACCTTTAAATCTCAAAAGAAAAGAGAAAATGGGCACGAAGGAAATCAACAGAACAGAGTAATCAATAATTGTGGAACAATGAAAATGATGTGACCTATACATAATGGGTATAGCAGGAGGAGAATAAAGATAACAAAAACAGAAAATTTTTTTAAAAATTGACAGAGAATCTCCCCCAAATGAATGTCTGACACTAAATCCACAACATACAAACTTAGAGGAACATATGAATAGTAAAGAGAACTGACTAGTATCTCTCAGGAACATCAATGCAAAAATCCTTAACAAAATATTAACAAATTGAATCCAACAACAGTTTGAGAGAATTTTATATCATGAATGAGAGGGAATAATCCCAGGTATGCAAGGCTGGTTCAACATTCTAAAATCAGATAATTTTATCCATCATATCAACAGCCTAAAGACAATCATTAGCATATCAATAGATTCAGAAGACCTTTGAAAAACTCTAACACCCATTCTTCATAAAAACTCTCAGTTAAAGAAATAGACTGGAGCTTTCTCAAGTTGATAACAAAGATCTACAGGAAAATTTTATCTTACATCATGATTAATGATCAAAAACATGAAGCTTTTCCACTAAGTTCAGGTAAGAGAAGGATGTTCCCTTTTGTGACTCCTTTTCCATATTTTACTCCAAGTCCTTGCTAATGCAATAAGGCATGAAAATAAATAAAACAAATGCAGATTGGGTAGAAAAAAACGAAAGCAGCCTAAATAAAATGTGGACCAATATACTGTACGGACACCTCACCAAAGAAAATAGATGCTATGTATATAAGTATACAGAAGAATAATTCAGATTACATGCTGCCATCAAAAAACAAATTAACAATACAATTACATACAATTTTAGCCATTAGAATGGCTAAAATGTGAACAATGACAAGAACAAATTCTGTAGGGGATGTGGAACAATAGGAAATGTCATTTGTTATTGGTGGAAATGAGAAATAATACAGCTACTTTGGTTGTCTGATTGACACTTGCTATAATAGTGAACATTCCCTTACTGTACAATCTGGCAAGTGTTCTCATGGATATTTACTAAAAGTAGTTTAAAATATACTTCCAGACAAAAACCTGCATATGGATATTTATAGCACCTAATTCAATATTGCCAAAATGTGAATGAAACTAAGGTGTCCTCCAACAGGTGAATGAAATGATATAGTATTAATATATTCTGTGAATGGGATAATATTGAGCACTAAAAAAGTAAGCTATCAAGCCATAAAAATATGTGGGAATTCTTTTTTTCTTTCGAAATATAGGTGATTTTCTTTATTTTGTAATTTAAATTTTCTTGGAGTATAGTTGATTTACAACGTTGTGTTCATTTCAGCTGCACAGCAAGTGATTCAGTTACACATATGCATATATTCATCTTTTTCAGATTCTTTTCTGATAAAGGTAGTCCCAGAATATTGAGTAGAGTTCCCTGTGCTATACAGTAGGTCCTTGTTGCTTATCTATGTTATATATAGCAGTATTCATATTTTTCCCCCAAGTTCCTGATTTATCCCTGCCCCCCACCTTTCCCCTTTGGTAACCATAAGTTTGTTTTCCAAGTCTGTGAGTCTGCCTCTGTTTTGTAAGTTAGTTCATTTGTATCAATTTTTAGGTTCCACCTAGAAGTGATATCATACAATATTTGTCTTACTGTGTCTGACTTACTTCACTTAGTACAATCATCTCTAGGTCCATCCATGTTACTGCAATTGGCATTATTTTCTATTTTATGGCTGAGTCATATTCCATTATATATATGTATCACATATTCTTTACCCATATTCATATGTTGATGGACATTTTGGTTGCTTCCATGTCTTCGCTATTGTAAAGAGTGTTGCAGTGAACATTGGGGAAGATGTGTCCTTTAAATTTATGCTTTCCTCCAGATATGCGCACAGGAGTGAACTTGCTAGATCATCTGGTAGCTCTATTTTATTTCATTTAATTTCAATTTCAAATTTTTTGGAGTATAGTTGATTTACAATGTTGTGTTACTTTCTTCTGCACAGCAGAGTGAAGCAGTTATACATATATCCAATCCCTTTTGGATTCCTTTCCCATACAGGTCATTACAGAGTATTGAGTAGAGTTCCCTGTGCTATACAGTAGGCCCTTATTTGTTCTCTCTTTTATATGTAGTGGCGTGTATATGTCAATCCCAATTCCCAGTTTATCCCTCCCGCCTCCCCTTACTCTGGTAACCTCCATTCTGTGCACCATAGTGGCTGTTACCAATTGGCATTGCCACCAGTAATGTAGTATTTGTGGCGCAGTGGTTAAGAATCTCCCTGCCAGTGCAGAGGACACAGGTTCGAGCCCTGGCCCAGGATGATCCCACACACCGAAGAGCAACTAAGCCCGTGCATCACAACTACTGAGTCTGTGTTCTAGAGCCCATGAGCTACAACTACTGAGGTCACGTGCCACTACTACTGAAGCCTGTGTGCCTAGAGCCTGTGCTCCACAACAAGAGAAGCCACCGCAAACAGAAGGCTGCATACCACAACGATGAGTAACCCCCGCTTGCTGCAACTATAGAAAAGCCGCATGCAGCAATGAAGACCCAACACAGATTTTAAAAATAATAATAAGTAGTAGGTTTCTCTTTTTTCCACACCTTCTGAAGCATTTCTTGTTTCTAGACATTGTGAGGATAGCTATTCTGAGTGGTTCCATGTGATACTTCTTTGTACATCTGATTTGCATTTGTCTAACATAAAGCAATGGTGAGCACTTTCATATGTGATTTTTTTTGTTTTTTTGAACAGTATGAGTAAAATTTACCCCTTGAAAAAGGGTTATTGAAAGCTTGCATTGTTTTGAAGTCTATTTCGATTACCTACCCCTAGACATTTCTTGAGGGCTGTTGTCATTTACAGCTCCCCAGGCATTGTGAATATGAAGTGCCTATAAGGTCCAGTTTTAGAATTGTTGTTATGGGAAACAGAAGGTGGCAGGATTTCTACTGTCCCTCTCTGGTTACTGACACAACCTTAGATGTAGGGAAAGTCCTGTTCCTGGGTTTTAAATTAGAGTGGAATGTGCCTGACCAAACATGTAAGGGCTTCTGTCCCATTCCTTCTTCCCCCTTACCCTTTATCCCCCGAACAAATATGTACCCCTGCAAAATCACCTGTTGAGGGTGCTGTCTTGTAGAGTGGAATGACCCTAATGAAGGAGTCGGGAGGTTGGAACCCAAACACCAGGATATACTGAGACCAGGTGATTTTCCAAATGTCATCCAGCCCAGAGAGTCCACCATCCTTTGGGTGTCAGAGGGTTGGTTTAGTAGTATGAGGGCACACTTAGATCTGTAGATTGTGATCCCATGCAGAGGGGACCAGGTACTACATGTTCAAGGGGTAGAATTAGCTGGCATATCCTCCCGAGGTCCTCAGGCCCACAACAGTCCAGCCTTGGGACCAAATTGTGTCTGTGTCCAGGGATGTGAAACTAGGACGTTAACTGTGACTAAATGAATTTAGTGATCGTTTTTCTTTTCTATAAGTCAATTTAAAATTTATAATAGAGTATAGTTGATTTAGCATGTTGTGTTCATTTTTGATATCCACCAACATGATTCTCTTATACAGAGATGACTATATATTCTTTCTGGAATTATTTTCCCGTTGAAGTTACTAAAGGGTGTTCAGAAGAGTTCCAAATGTTCTACAGCATGTACATGTTGATTACAAGTTTTCTCTCTGTAAATATGTGTATACTAACTCCAACCTCATGATTTATGCCTCCAACAAACCTTTCCAGTTTGGTAACCATAAGTTTGTGTTCTAGGTCTGGGACTCTGTTTCTGTGTTGTAAGATAGTACCTTTGTATCAGTTGTTAGCTTCCACCGATAAGTAATATCATATGATATTTATCATTGTCTGATTTATGACACTTAGTATGAATGTATCTATGTTCTTCCGAGTGGCTGCAAATGGCCTTATTCCATTCATTTCATGGCTGAGTAATATTCCATTGTACATATCTACCATAATTTCTTTATCCAGTCTTCCTTCCAAGGACGTTTAGGTAGCTTCCAAGTAGAGGCTCTTGTAAACAGTGCTGCATAAATTTTGGAGTGCATGGGTCCTCTCAATTTACGTTTTTTCCAAGATACAGGCCCAGGAGTGGAAGTGCCATATGCTCTGAAGCTCTGTTTTTTAGATTTTTAAGGAATCACCACCCACTTCTCCACAGTGGCTGTTAGCAATTTACATTCCCACAATCAGCTTGTCAGGGTCCCCTTTTCTCCACGCCCTGTCCTGCATTTCAGGTTTTACACTTTGTGAGCTTGGCCATTCTGACTGGTGCAAAGTGAAACCTCTTTGTAGTATTAATTTACATTGCCCGCCTGTTTTGTTGGCCAAAAATGGAGTAAGGGTTTTTCCTGAATATATTAAGGAATAACGCATACGGCCTTTTTGGCAAACTGCATCATTGGCGATGTTCAGCAGTTTTGCATGTGCTTTAATGGCGAGTGCAAACTACCTCTTGAAATCCCTTTCCTGCAATTCTGCCTTGCTTACAAGGCCTTTACGACTACTTGGCTCAAGAAATGACTCCATTAGAGGTGTCAATTACAACTCTGCATGTTTGTGAATTGCAGTGCCCCTGAGCACCAGTTTTCAACTTGTTTAGGGAAGAAGCCACAAAGGGGCACGATTTCTACAGACCCATTCCGGTTACTGGGGCACCTGAAGGATAGGGAAATTCTTCTTCCAGATTAGGAAATTAGAGTGGCATATGCCTGTCCAAACATCTAGGGCTTGTGTTTCATTCCATCCCCCCATTCCCCTTCTTCACACGGAAAATTCCAAGCTGTGCAAAACCGGCTGTTGAGTGTGCTGCCTTCCCAAAGTGGGGAGACTCTAAGGAAAGGAGCTGGGGAACCCGAATACCAGGAGAAGTGGAGGTGAGGTGACTTTCCCAAACTCTTCCCGAACAGACGGTGTACCATCCTCTGGATGTCCCATTCATGTTTTAGCTGTAGGAAGGGTCCCCTGCACCTGGAGATATGGTACCCATGGAATGGGGTCCAGGTAATATTACTCTAAAAGTGCTGCATTTGCTGTCCCATCCTCACCAAGCCTCTCAGACCCAGGAGTGTAGAGCCTTACGTCCCATCATGCTGTGTGTCTAGATGTGCTCAGTCCAGGTTGCATCACAGCCCTTGAACAAATTTTGTAAGAATTTCTCTCTCTCTCTCACTGTCTTTTTTTTCTTGTTATTTAATTTTATAATAGGGTATAGCTGATTTTCAATACTGTCTTTCTTCCTGCTCTACATCTATCTACTTGATTCACTTAAAGAGAGACATCAATAAATTTTTTACGGATTCTTACCAATCTTATATATCCTTTTCCGGGGACAACAGTGTGCTGAGTCCAGGTCTTTGAGATATCCAGTAGGTCCTGTCGATTACCTATTTTGTATATGGAACCGTATCTATGCTAATGCCACCCTCCTCATTTATGCATCACCCCACCCCACCATTCTCCTTTAGCAGCCATAAGTCTGTTTCCTAAATGTGTGACTCTGTTTCTGTTTTGTAATTGAGTTCATGTGTAGCCATTTTTAGATACCATCTGTAAGTGATACCTTATGATAAGTCTCTTTTTATGTCTGACTTATGTCACATAGAATGATCGTACCTCCACAAGTTGCTGCAATTGGCCTTATTTCACTGATTTAATTGCTCAGTAATATTCCATTTTACATAAGTACCACATATTCTTTTTCCATTTTTTACTTCCAAGGACATGTAAGTTGTACCCAAGTCGAGGCATTTCTAAACAGAGTAACACTAAACGTAGCAGCGCCTGTGTCCTGTCGATGTTTGGTTTTCCCAAGATATACGCCCAAGAGTGGAAGTGCCATATGCTCTGTAGTTCTGCATTTTAGATGTTTTAGGAAACACCATACACCTCTCCAGAGTGGCCGTGGCTATTTACATCCCCCCCATCAACTTAACAAGGCTCCCTTTTCTCCATGGCCAGTGCTGCATTTCTGGTATTACACTTTTCCAGGATGGCCCTTTTGATGAATGCGAAGTGAGACTTCTTTGTAGTGCTGATTTGCATTTGGCGCTTGTTTGGATGGCCAAAAAGAGCGTATGCGTTTTTCCTGAATATATTTATTTTCATGATGGGGTTTACCTGATTTCCACCGCTGTGTTTATGCCGCGTTACACCCATTTGATTCACTTACAGAGAGATATCAATAAATACTTTTTAAGATTCTTAATAGTCAGATATATTCCTCAGCGGTGAATAGGGTGTGTTGAGTCCAGTTCATTGAGCAATGAGTAGGTCTTCACTATTACATATTTGGTTTATGGAACGGTATCTGTGCTAATTTCAAACTCTACTTTTATGCATCACCTTACCTCACCTTTCCCCTTAAGCAGGCATAAGTGTGTTTTCTAAATGTGTGACTCTGTTCTGTTTTGTAATTCAGTTCATGTGTAGCCAAGTTTACATTCCCTCTATAAGTGATATCTCATGATAAGTTTCTTTTTCTATGTGACTTATTTCACGTAGAATCATGGTACCTAAATTCGCTCATTATGCTGCTACTAGCCTTATGACGTTGATTTCATGGCTGAGTGATATTCCATTGCCCATAAGTACCACATCCTCTTTATCCATTTTTCTCTTTCCTGGGATATATAAGCTGTACCGAAGTCGAGGTTCTTGTAAACAAAGCAGCCCTAAATTTTGGGGTGCCTGAGTCCTGTCGATTTTTGATTTTCTGAAGATATACGCCCATGAGTGGAAGTGCCCTATGCTCTGTAGCTCTGTTTTCTTAGATGTGTTAGGAAACACCATACACTACGCCAGAATGGCCCTAGGCAATTTACATCCCGCCCATCAGCGTAACAAGGCTCCCTTTTCTCCATGGCCTGTCCTGCATTTCTGGTTTTTACATTTTTTAAGGATGGGCCTGTTGAACCATGCAAAGTGAGGCTTATTTTTTGTGCTGATTTGCAGTGCCCACTTGTTTGGTTGGCCAAAAAGTGGGCATATGCCTTTTTTACTGAATATATTCAGGAAAAAACGCATACGCCCTTTTAGGCCAACTGCATAATTGTTGACCTTCTGTAGCTTTTCATGGGATTTAAAGAACAGTCCAATCTACCTCTTGAAAACTGTTTCCTGCAATTCTGTTTTGCTTTCAAATTCTCTTCGTTGCCTTACCTCAATATATATTTGGAGGATAGTTATCATTTATAACCCTGCAGGTTTGTGAATTGCAGTGTCCCTGAGCTCCACTTTTCAAATTGCCTTTTTAGAAGACGGCTGCAAAACAGCAGGATTGCTTCAGGCCCTATGCTGGTTCCGGAGGGCAGGCTGAACCTTTGTTTAATTCTTCTTCCTGATGGCAAGTTAGACTGACATGTGCCTGTGGAAACACCTACAGCTAGTCTGTCATTGGTTCCCCCTCTTCCCGTTCACCTCCGCACTAATTGCTGACTGTGTGAAACAGGAGATTAAAGACGCTGACTCTCCAAGTGGGGAGATTGTTACTAAAGCGGTTGGAATGGCAAACCCGAGCACCAGGAGATGAAAAATGAGGTGCGGTGTAGAAATCTTTCCCGATCACACGGTGTACCATCCTCTGGGTTTCCATGCATGTTGTAGCTCTAGGAATTTTCCCTTCAACCTGGAAAGTTGGGACCCATGGAATTGGTAGCATGCAGTATTTCTTTAAAGGGTCTGTATTTGCTCACCCAACCTCACCAATCCTCTCAGCCCCAAGAGTGTCCAGCCTTATGTCTCATCCAGCTGTGTGTGTAGATGTGGTCAATCCACGATGCATCACAGGCTCTGAACGAATTTTGTAAGACTTGCTCTCTCTTTCACTATCTTTCTGTTTTGTGTTTGAAATGTATTCTTATAATGCGGTTTAGCTGATTTTCACTGCTGTGTTTATGCAGCTTTACACACCCATGATTCACTTACAGAGAGATATCAATATATAGGTTTTAAGACTCTTACTAGTCAGATATCTTCTCCTGCGGTGAATAGGGCATGTTGAGTCCAGTTCATTGAGCAAGGAGTAGGTCTTGTCTATTAAATATTTGATTTATGGAACGGTATCTGTGCTACTTTCAAACTCTTGTGTTATGCATCACTGCACCTCAACTTTCCACTTAAGCAGGCATAAGTGTGCTTTCTAAATGTGTGACTCTGTTCTGTTTTGCAATTCAGCTCATGTGTAGCCATGTTTACATTCCGTCTATAAGTGATATCTTATGATAAGTTTCTTTTTCTGTGTGACTTCTTTCACTTAGAAACAACATACCTAAATCCACTCATTATGCTCCTGCTTGCCTTATGACATTGATTTCATGGTTGAGTTATATTCCATTGTACATAAGTACCACAACTTCTTTATCCATTTTTCTCTTTCCTGGGATATTTAAGTTGTACTGAAGTCGAGGTTTTTGTAAACAGAGCAGCCCTAAACTTTGGGGTGGCTGTGTCTTGTTGATTTTTAGTTTTCCCAAGATATATGCCCATGAGTGGAAGTGCCCTATCCTCTGTTGCTCTGTTTTTTAGATGTTTCAGGAAACACCATACCCTTTTCCAGAGTGATTGTTGGCAGTTTACTTCCCGCCCATCAGGGTAACAAGGCTCCCTGTTCTCCATGGCCTGTCCTGCCTCTCTGGCTTTTGCCCTTTTTTCGGATGGCCCTTTGGACCGGTGGGAAGTAAGACTTCCTTATAGTGTGGATTTGCATTGCCCGCTTGCTTGGTTGGCCAAAAAGGCCGTATGCGTTTTTTTGTGAAAATATTCGTGAAAAAACGCATCCGCCCTTTTTGGCCAACTGCATCATTGTCGGTGTTCTGCCGCTTTTCATGTGCTTTAAAGGAGACTCCAATCTACCTACTGAAACCTGTTTCCTGCAATTCTGCCTTGGTTTCAGAAACTCTTCTTTGCCTTTCCTCAATATATTTTTTGACAATAGTTGTCCTTTATAACTATGCAGTTTGTGAATTGCAGTGCTCCTGAGCTCCATTTTCCAACTTGCTTTTTTGTGAGCTGGCCTCAAAACCACAGGATTTCTTCTGGCCCTATTCTGGTTCCGGGGCGGCAGGCTGAGCCTTTGGTTAATTCTTCTTGCTTATGGGAAATTAGAGTGACATATGCCCATTGAAAGGCCTACAGCTGTTCTCTCATTGGTTCCCCATCATCCCGTTCATCCTCCGCACTAATTGCAGACTGTGCGAAACAAGAAGTTAAAGGCACTGACTCTCCACATGGGGAGATTTTTAGTAAAGTGGCTGGAATGGCGAACCCGAGCACAAGGAGAGGAAAAATGAGGTGCATTTTAGAAACCATTCCCGATCAAAATGTGTACCATCCTTTGGTTTCCCATGCATGTTTTAGCTGTAGGAAGATTCCCTTAAACCTGGAGATTTGGGACCCATGGAATGGGTAGCACGCAGTCTTGCTTTAAAGGGTCTGCATTTGCTCACCCAACCTCACCAATCCTCTCAGCCCCAAGTGTCCAGCCTTATATCTCATCCAGCTGTGGGTGTATATGTGGTCAAACCAGGTTGCATCACAGCCCCTGAACGAATTTTGTAAGAATTTCTCTCTCTTTCGCTGTCTTTGTGAGTTTTTTAAAATTATTTTTATAATGGGATTTAGCTGATTTTCACTGCTGTTTTTATGCCGCTCTACACATAGTTGATTCCCTTAGGGAGACATATCAACACATAGCTTTTAAGATTCTTACTAGTTAGATATATTCCTCTGTGGTGAATAGGGGATGTTGAGTCCAGTTCATTGAGCAAGGAGTAGGTCTTGTCTATTACTTATTTGGTTTATGGAATGGTGTCTGTGCTAATTTCAAACTCTGGTTTTATGCATCACCCCATCTCACCTTTCCCCTTAAGCAGGCATAAGTGCGTTTTCCAAATGTGTGACTGTTCTGTTTTGTAATTCAGTTCATGTGTAGCCATGTTTACATTCCCTCTATAAGTGATATTTTATGATTAGTTTCTTTTTCTCTGTGAATTATTTCACTTAGAATCATCGTACCTAAATCTACTCATTATGCTGCTACTGGCCTTATGACATTGATTTCATGGCTGAGTGATATTCCATTGTACATAAGTACCACAACTTTTTTAGCCATTTTTCTCTTTCCCGGGATATTTAAGGTGTACTGAAGTCGAGGTTTTTGTAAGCAGAGCAGCCTTAAAATTGGGGGTGGCTCTCTCTTGTTGATTTTTAGTTTTCCCAAGATATATGCCCATGAGTGGAAGTGCCCTATGCTCTGTTGCTCTGTTTTTTAGATGTTTAAGGAAACACCATACACTTCTCCAGAGTGGCTGTTGGCAACTTACTTACTGCCCATCAGGGTAACAAGGCTCCCTGTTCTCCATGGCCTGTCCTGCCTCTGTTTTTTACAGTTTTTTCGGATAGCCCTTTGACCGATTGGAAGTGAGACTTTTTTGTAGTGCGGATTTGCATTGCTCACTTGCTTGCTTGGTTGGCCAAAGAGGGCGTATGCATTTATTCCTGAATATATTCAGGAAAAAACGCATACGCCCTCTTTGGCCAACTGCATCACTGTCGAAATTCTGCCGCTTTTCATGTGCTTTAAAGGAGACTCCAATCTACATCTTGACACCTGTTTCCTGCCATTTTACCTTGGTTTCAAATCTATTTCTTTGCCTTACCTCAATATATTTTTTGACGGTAGTTGTCCTTTATAACTCTGCAGGGTTGTGAATTGCAGTGCCCCTGAGCTCCATTTTTCAACTCGCTTTTTTGTGAGCTGGCCACAAAACCGCAGGATTGCTTCAGGCCCTATTCTGGTTCCGGGGCGGCAGTCTGAGCCTTTGGTTAATTCTTTTTCCTGATGGGAAATTACAGTGACATGTGCCCGTCCAAACATCTACAGCTATTCTCTCATTGGTTACCCCTCATCCCGTTCCTCCTCCGCACTAATTGCAGACTGTGCGAAACAGGAGGTTAAATGCGCTGACTCTCCAAATGGGGAGACTGATAGTAATGCGGTTGGAATGGCGAACCCGAGCACCAGGATAGGAAAACTGAGGTGCGTTTTAGAAACCATTCCCGATCACAAGGTGTACCGTCACCTGGGTTTCCCATGCATGTGTTAGCTGACGGAAGATTCCCTTAAACCTGGAGAGTTGGGGACCATGGAATGCGTAGCACGCAGTATTGCTTTAAAGGGTCTGCATTTGCTCACCCAACCTCACCAGTCCTCTCAGCCCCAAGTGTCCAGCCTTATGTCTCATCCAGCTCTGGGTGCAGATATTGTCAATCCACGGTACGTCACAGCCCCTGAACGAATTTTGTAAGAATTTCTCTCCCTTTCACTCTCTTTGTGTTTTTTTGTTTTTTGAAATTTATTTTTATAATGGGGTTTAGCTGATTTTCACTGCAGTGTTTATGCCGCTCTACACACACTTGATTCCCTTACGGAGACATATCAATACATAGGTTTTAAGATTCTTACTAGTCACATATATCCCTCTGCGGTTCATAGGGGGTGTTGAGTCCACTTTATTGAGCAAAGAGTAGGTCCTGTCTGTTACATATTTGGTTTATGGAATGGTATCTGTGCTACTTTCAAACTCTGGTTTTATGCATCACCCCACCTCAACTTTCCCCTTAAGCAGGCATAAGTACGTTTTCTAAATGTGTGACTCTGTTCTGTTTTGCAATTCAGCTCATGTGTAGCCATGTTTACATTTCCTCTATAATTGATATCTTATGTTAAGTTTCTTTTTCTGTGTGACTTCTTTCACTTAGAATCACCATACCTAAATCCACTCATTATGCTCCTGCTTGCCTTATGACATTGATTTCATGGCTGAGTTATATTCCATTGTACATAAGTACCACAACTTCGTTATCCATTTTTCTCTTTCCTGGGATATTTAAGGTGTACTGAAGTCGAGGTTTTTGTAAACAGAGCAGCCCTAAACTTTGGGGTGGCTGTGTCTTGTTGATTTTTAGTTTTCCCAAGATATATGCCCATGAGTGGAAGTGCCCTATCCTCTGTTACTCCGTTTTATACATGTTTTAGGAAACACCATACACTTCTCCAGAGTGGCTGTTGGCAATTTACATCCCGCTCATCAGGGTAACAAGGTTCCCTGTTCTCCATGGCCAGTCCTGCCTCTCTGGTTTGTACACTTTTTTCTCTTGGCTCTTTTGAACGGTTGGAAGTGAGACTTCTTTTTAGTGTGGGTTTACATTGCCTGCTTACTTGGTTGGCCGTAAAAGGTGTATGCGTTTTTTCCTGATTATATTCGGGAAAAAACGCCGACGCACTTTTTGCCCAACTGCATCACTGTCGATATTCTGCCGCTTTTCATGTGCTTTAAAGGAGACTCCAATCTACCTCTTGAAACCTGTTTCCTTCAATTCTGCCTTGGTTTCAAATCCACTTCTTTGCCTTACCTCCATATGTTTTTTGACGATAGTTGTCCTTTATAACTCTGCAGGTTTGTGAATTGCAGCACACCTGAGCTCCATTTTTCAACTCGCTTTTTTGTGAGCTGGCCACAAAACCGCAGGATTGCTTCAGGCCCTATTATGGTTCCGGGGCGGCAGGCTGCGCCTTTGGTTAATTCTTATTCCTGGTGGGAAATTACAGTGACGTGTGCCCGTCCAAACACCTACAGCTAATCTCTCATTGGTTCCCCCCTTCCCGTTCATCCTCCGCACAAATTGCAAACTGTGCGAAACAGGAGGTTAAAGGCACTGACTCTCGAAATAGGGAGGTTGTTAGTAAAGCGGCTGGAATGGCGAACCCGAGCACCAGGAAAGGAAAAATGAGGTGCGTTTTAGAAACCTTTCGCGATCACACAGTGTACCATCATCTGGGTTTCCCATGTATGTTTTAGCTTTTAGAAGATTCCCTTAAACCTGGAGAGTTGGGACCCATTGAATGGGTAACACGCAGTGCTGCTTTAAAGGATCTGCATTTGCTCACCCAACCTCACCAGTCCTCTCAGCCCCAAGTGTCCAGCCTTATGTCTCATCCAGCTGTGGGTGTAGATAAGGTCAATTCAGGGTGCGTCACATCCCCTGAACGAATTTTGTAAGAATTTCTCTCCCTTTCACTCTCTTTGTGTTTTTTTGTTTTTGAAATTTATTTTTATAATGGGGTTTAGCTGATTTTCACTGCTGTGTTTATGCCGGTGTACACACACTTGATTCCCTTAAGGAGACATATCAATACATAGGTTTTAAGATTCTTACTAGTCACATATATTCCTCTGTGGTTCATAGGAGGTGTTGAGTCCAGTTCATTGAGCAAAGAGTAGGTCCTGTCTATTACATATTTGGTTTATGGAACGGTATCTGTGCTAACTTCAAACTCTGGTTTTATGCATCACCCCACCTCACCTTTCTCCTTATGCATGCATAAGTGCGTTTCCTAATTGTGTGACTCTGTTCTGTTTTGTAATTCAGCTCATGTGTAGCCATGTTTACATTCACTCTATAAGTGATATCTTATGATTAGTTTCTTTTTCTGTGTGAAGTATTTCACTTAGAATCATCGTACCTAAATGCACTCATTATACTGCTACTGGCCTTATGATATTGATTTCATGGCTGAGTTATATTCCATTGTACATAAGTACCACAACTTCTTTATCCATTTTTCTCTTTCCTGGGATACTTAAGGTGTACCGAAGTCGAGGTTTCTGTAAACAGAGCAACCCTAAACTTTGGGGTGGCTGTGTCTTGTTGATTTTTAGTTTTCCCAAGATATATGCCCATGAGTAGAAGTGCCCTATCCTCTGTTGCTCTGTTTTTTAGATGTTTCAGGAAACACCATACCCTTTTCCAGAGTGGTTGTTGGCAGTTTACTTCCCGCCCATCAGGGTAACAAGGCTCCCTGTTCTCCATGGCCTGTCCTGCCTCTCTGCTTTTTACACATTTTTCAGAAGGCCATTTGGACTAGTGGGAAGTGAGACTTCCTTGTAGTGCGGATTTGCATTGCCTGCTTGCTTGGTTGGCCAAAAAGGGCGTATGAGGTTTTTCCTGAATATATTCAGGAAAAAACACATACGCCCTTTTTGGCCAACTGCATCATTGTTTAAGTTCTTCCGCTTTTCATGTGCTTTAAAGGAGACTCCAATATACCTCTTGAAAACTGTTTCCTGCAATTCTGCCTTGGTTTCAAATCCTTTTCTTGGCCTTACCTCAATATATTTTTCGACGATAGATCTCCTTTGTAACTTTGAAGGTTTGTGAATTCCAGTGCCCCTGAGTTCCATTTTTCAACTCGCTTTTTTTGTGAGCTGTCCACAAAACCGCTGGATTGCTCCAGGCCCTATTCTGGTTCCGGGGCGACAGGCTGTGCCTTTGGTTAATTCTTCTTCCTGATGGGAAATTAGAGTGACATTTGTCCATCCAAACGCCTACAGATATTCTCTCATTGGTTCCCCCTCATCCCGTTCATCCTCCGCACTAATTGCAGATTGTGCGAAACAGGAGGTTAAATGCGCTGACTCTCCTAATGGGTAGATTTTCAGTAAAGCAGCTGGAATGGCGATCCCGAGCTCCAGGAGAGGAAAAATGAGGTGCGTTTTAGAAACCGTTCCCGATCACATAGTGTACCATCCTTTGGGTTTCCCATGCATGTTTTAGCTGTAGGAAGATTTCTTTATACCTTGAGAGTTGGGACCCATGGAATGGGGACATGCAGTATTGCTTTAAAGGGTCTGAATTTGTTCACCCAACCTCACCAATCCTCTCAGCCCCAAGTGTCCAGCCTTATGTCTCATCCAGCTGTGGGTGTAGATATGGTCAATCCAGGGTGCATCACAGCCCCTGAACGAATTTTGTAAGAATTTCTCTCTTTCACTGTCTTTCTGTTTTTTTTTTTTAATTTATTTTTATAATGGGGTTTAGCTAATTTTCACTGCTGTGTTTATTCCCGTCTACACACACTTGATTCCCTTATGGAGACACATATGTTTTAAGATTTTTACTAGGCAGGTATATTCCTCTGCTTTGCATAGGGGGTGTTCAGTCCAGTTCATTGAGCAAAGCGTAGGTCTTGTCTATTACATATTTGGTTTATGGGACGGTATCTGTGTTAATTTCAAACTCTGGTTGTATTCATCACCCCACCTCAGTTTTCCCCTTAAGCAGGCATAAGTTCTTTTCCTAAATGTGTGACTCTATTCTGTTTTGTAATTCACCTCATGTGTAGCCATATTTATATTCCCTCTATAAGTGATATAAGTTTCTTTTTCTGTGTGAATTATTTCACTTAGAATCATTGTACCTAAATCCACTCATTATGCTGCTACTGACGTTATGACATTGATTTCATGGCTGAGTGATATTCCATTGTACATAAGTACCATAACTTCTTTAACCACTTTTCTCTTTCCTGGGATATTTAAGGTGTACCGAAGTCGAGATTTTTGTAAACAGAGCAGCCCTAAACGTTGGGGTGGCTGTGTCTTGTTGATTTTTAGTTTTCCCAAGATATATGCCCTTCAGTGGAAGTGCCCTATGCTCTGTAGCTCTGTTTTTTAGATGTTTCAGGAAACACCATACCCTTCTCCAGAGTGGCTGTTGGCGACTTACATCCCTCGCATCAGGGTAACAAGGCTCCCTGTTCTCCATGGCCTGTCCTGCCTCTCTGGTTTTTACACTGTTTTTGGATGGCCCTTTGGACCGGTGGGAAGTGAGACTTCTTTGTAGTGCGGATTTACATTGCCCGCTTGCTTGGTTGGTCAAAAAGTGCGTATGCGTTTTTTCCTGAATATTTTCAGGATATATATATATATATATATATATATATATATATATATATATATATATTCTTG